>NW_027435329.1:0-1073 GCF_044706935.1 Curcuma longa
TTGGGAAACACTAGGAAATCCGTTCCGGTGAATTCTTGCAGAACAAAAATTTTTCAGAAACGGATTTAAGTTGCCCTCATAGTTAATCAAACCAAGGTTTGATCAACGCATTTAGATCATTGGGCTCTTGTGTTTGGTTTACAGGATCCAAGATAAAAGGGAATAATTTATTTAAAGCGGAAAGTAATAAATTATACCTTTTCTTCGGGATGTCTAGAAGGAGGTGGATAACCCCTTGATCTTCTGCTGTATATCCTCTCCTCTTCTCGAACGTTGTGTGGGCAACGGTCCTTCGAGAATATTCCACCAAAAAACTCTTCTCTCCGATGGCAAGCAAGCAATCGAGAAAGCCTTCCTTTCCTTCTCTTGATCTTCTCCTTCCTTCTTCTTCTTGGCCGCTGGCCCTAAGGGGATAAATACACCAAGAGAGCGCCGGCCCTAAAGGAACTAGAAGAGGAGAAGAGAGCAAGAGGAAGAGCACACCTAAGGGGCGCCGGCCCTAGGATAGAAAGGGGAGGAGTTGTGGTTGGCGGCAACAAAAGAAAGAGAAATATCTATTGGTGTCGCCGACCCTAGGGGAGGAAACTTAGATTAGATCTTGCCTCCCCTAAACCCCTCTTTATATAGTTATGCCATCTAGAAAATTTAGGAAAAAGTCTAACGAATTTTTCAAGATTTTAATTAGAATAAATCTAATAAAATCTACGGATAAGATTCGTTTCCTTTTTAATAAGTTTCCATTGTATTAATTTTATCTTTAACAAAATCTTTTAATTATATCTCGTTAAAAATTAACAAGATTCCATAATTAATATTTTGTTAATTTAATAAAATTAATTTGAATCGATTACTAATCGAAATGGCTTAATCGATCCATTGATCGATTAAGGATCCAATGATCGATTAAGGATCCATTTAATCGATCGAAAGATCGATTAAATTGATCGATTACTCATCCCCGTAATCGATCAAGTGATCAATTACGGTGCTTCCAGTAATCGATCAAGTGATCGATTACGGTGCGTGAGAAAGATTTTTTAAGAATTCCTTCGAAGGTCTTCAAGAATTCTTCC
>NW_027435330.1:0-1802 GCF_044706935.1 Curcuma longa
AACCAATAGGCCCTATTCACATGTGGAAAAAGGGGTCGAGCTAAAGACATTAAACAAGCGCTTCTTGGGAGGCAACCCAAGGGTTTTTTGTATTTTCTTTTCTTTAGTTTTGATTGTTTTACAAGTTAATGATAGACTTTTCTATTATTTGCAAGAAGATCTGGAGCCGCACATCAAATAAGACTAGGTCGTGTCTACTAGGCACGACCATGCCTCTCTCACAGAACAACTCTAGGTCAAGACATGCCTCCTAGCACGGCTGTGTTTCCTCCTGCGCAGAACAAAGCCTGAGGTCGTGTTTCACAAACATGGCCATGTCTACTTCTCACCGCCAGGCCTGCTCGAGGTCATGCCAACTTGGCACGGCCATGTCTCACCCACAAAACGCTACCATCTGCAAGCCGTGCCTACTAGGCACGGTCATGCATCATCCTCAATAAAAAGTCACACGGCTGTGCGCCCCCTAACCATGGTTGCACACCCCCAAAACTTCATCTTTTCTCTTCCAAATCTCCCCTTTTACCTCTGCTAAGTCCATTTCTCCTCCTTCTTTCACTTCTTCCTCATCTCTCCACAAAAATCCACTCGCAAAACTCATGTTTTCTTTCCCTTCTTCTTTCTCTTTGTTTTTTTTCCTTAGGACTAGCAGAATGATGAAGCAATTCCGTAGGAGAATGAATAAGCTAAGTCTGGGGGAGGTAAACATTGTCCATAAATAAACTACATTTTATTTTAGTTTTTGTAATTTGTTTTAAAATTTACTTTAAATTTTGCTTAAACATTTATTTTAGTAGTTCATGATAGATAGCATGTCTATGATCACCAACAACATTTTAAGAGTTTGTCCTTTTATAAAAAATGCTAACACCTCTTTTCTAGATAATTGTTTTGACACTTGTGGCTAGTATTCTAGGCACTATATCTTTTCCTATTGATAACTTGCATTTGACCGGGTAAATTAGGGTTAGATTGAGTTATTTTTGACCATATTTCATGTTATAAATAGTATTTTTGGGCTGATTAATTATGTTCGATGAATTTTTTTATCTTTATTATATTTTGCATTAATTTATGAAAATTTAAGAATATTAATTTGTTGTATTTTATTTTACAGGAAATCAATTTAATCCTAGTTCAAGTTTGAGTTCAAATCAAATTAATTTGGCTCAACCAGGTTCAATTCTGATTTAATGTGGGTTTAGTTTGCATCTAATCCGGTCTGGCTCAAGTCAATTTAGTTTGATCAGCCAAATCCAATTCAATAAGATTTTAATGTGGACTTAGTTAAATCAACTCAGCCCAACCCACTTCAAGTTCAGCCCAAAAGTCCTGCTGGTCCAAATCAAATTAGCCTGGCTCAAGTTCTCCGGTTTGAGCGGCGCTGGCTCAAGCTTCGGTTCAAGAGCAGCATTTAAAGGTGAAGCGTCGGCTTAGCACAGGAGGAGGCCCGCAAGCTAGGTTCACTGTGCATTCCTTTCGCGCGATTTTTCCCCTTGTTCCTCCTCTGTTTGTCACCGCCGGGTCTCCTCCACTCTCATCCACTCCACTCCGCCTCTTCTTCTTCCCTCGATTTCTTGATCGGAGCCAAACGGCGTCGGCAGCTCAGAGTTTTCCTCGTCGCTGACCCTCTGCCCTCCCCTGTCGTCGTTCTCCGTGGCTGTGGCTGTGAGCGGAGTGCCCAGCTATGGACAGTCGGCGACAGCCACTCCTCCGCCATCCTAGAAGCATGCGAAGATGGCCGGACCTTGGCGGCGATTATAGCAAGGAAACCACACCGGCATCTGTCTATGGTTGTAGTAGAA
>NW_027435331.1:0-1898 GCF_044706935.1 Curcuma longa
AGTTTCGGCCATGATTGGTTATAGGACTTAGGTGATGTTTTAAAACCTAGTTATTGCCTTATATGTGTTGATGAACTTGTATGATGATTTAGAGGTTATATGGTTAAACCTAACTTATGTTTGTTTGCTTACATGTTTCGGCCAAGAATAGGTTTAAGCTTTAGGTTATGTGTTGAACCTAACTAATGTTTGCAAACAATAAATGATGTTTTCTTATCATGCTCTAGGGCTTTATGTGATTAGATCTAACCAAAGATTTTATGCTCTAGGATTTTCGGCCAAGCAAAGATTTGGTCCCTAGGTGATGAACTAAACCTAATCTTAAACCCTAGTATGTGTTTTAACCTGATTTAGCGTTATATGGTTAGATTCAACCCATGTTTTTATACCCTCAATGATTCGGCCAACATGAAGTTTAGGGTTTGATTTATGCTATAAACCTAACTAGCGTTGCATGTATTGAGTTATGATGGATTAAAGTTCATGTGGTTAAATTTTAACCTAGGTTTGCCTACATCTAAGTTTCGGCCAAACCATGATAGGGAAGGAAGAGTTGTGTTTCAAACTCAACCATAGTTGCAAACCCTAGTTAAAGATGTCTTATGATGATATGATGTATAAAAGTTTATGGTTTAGGCTAAGAGCCATAGAACTCCTATGAAGATTCAACTAACCCTATGAAATTAGGGTTTAGATGGGTTAAGGTTTCAAGTATGTTTAACCATGGTTAGTTGTATCTAAACATGTGTAGATTTTAAATGGAATGAGTTTATATGACATGGTAATGGAAACATATAAGTTTTGACCAACCTCATGGGAATTAGGGTTTTGGTTGAATAAGGGTTCCGAGGATGTCATATATGATGTTAAGTGATCTCATGCTAATGTTAGATAATGTATCATGTATGATAATAAATATTTGAATGTTCATCATGTTATATGAATGATACAAGGATAAGAAACATTCAAAATGGAAAAAGGAAAAGAAAACATGTTTTTACTTTAATGCATGGCTTGTACCAGACCCTGAAGTACGTAAGTGAAGGTGGTCCAAGGGATGGGCTCCAATACGCCCTAGGTTGAAGTACGGGTGAAGACCTAGGTCGAAGGACGGGTGAAGACCTAGTTCCCTAGTGGGTTCAGGATTTGCTACCCCGGATCTATTAGGGATGCGCGCAAAATGATGAATGAATGGGTACAAGCCGGGGACCCCAAACAATGATGATGATGATTATGTTGATCTATTATGATATTATATTTTTAAAAGGCATTTTCAGCATTTTATATGCATATGATTTCAATGTTAAGGTGAAAGAATGTTTATGTGTTTTATGCAAAGTTAATGTGCTTCCATGCTATGTGTTCATTATGTGATGTAAATGTTATGCTTTATGTGACGATTGGTTTTTGGTGAGTAGGAAAGGAGCTTACTAAGCCTTGTGCTTATAGTTTTCTTTCTTATGTTGCAGAGCCAAATAGAAGTCACTAAGCAATGGGAAGCAGCAGGAAAGGGCTGATAATGATGTGTGTGGTGGTGACTTGGCAGAGTTCCTGGCATAACATTGAATATGAATTTTTATACTTGCATGCTGAATGTCTGGATTAATTTTTATGTTGAATGTTTATGACATGCTAAAATGTTTCTAATTGGAACCTAATATCTAGACAATACATGCACAATAAGTTTTATTTATCACATATGAAATCCCTGCCATGTTATATGTTTTATGTTTCTGCTGCGAAGTTTTGTGGCTTTTTCGTATGTGGTATTAATATGAATGAATGAAAGACAAACTGTAGCATCCGTCTAGGCCCACGTAAAGGCGGGCGTTACAGATTGGTATCAGAGTCAGTTCATCTCACTACACACACATCAAGTCTGCTTCCTGCCGCTTCCA
>NW_027435332.1:0-1294 GCF_044706935.1 Curcuma longa
AATGTTAGGAAGTATACTGAAAAGACTAGCTCTTTTGTATATAAACATTTATGAAATAAAGTATCATGTTTTGGTCAAATGATTGCAATAGTGTATTTTGTAATAAAGTCCTCTTAATTTACATTGTAGATAACTTGGTGTCTGTGAGACACAGAAGACCATGATTATCGGTCCCTTGTGAATTATAAACTAAGGCTCACAACCAAGATAGCTTTGGACAAACCATCGGGAATGGTTGTAGTGTAATTCGGTGACTGTCTGTCTTGACTGTAGAATTACACTAGTGCACTTTGTGTGTATTGAGTAGGACCATTGAGGTTGTTTGATTTACACTGACTCGCAAATTGAACAAGACCTCTGTTATTATAATTATGCACTCTTAATCCCGATGTAATAAATGAGCACCTATACTTAGTAATTATTGCTTTGATTTACCAAAGGGTGAGATCTTTCCGTCAGATCAAATATTCTCGGTAAGTTGGGTGATGTTACTATTTATACGGTGTGCCATTAATTATAGAAGGAATCCGTGTCCCAGTAGGGCTGATGATGTCCCCTTGGAGAGCTCATAAGGATTGTCAAGTCAAATCTTGCAAGTGGACTTGGTCCGGCTGACAATAAGGTTGAGTGGTACTATTCAAGGTCTTAGATGTCGATTATTGAGTTGTCAGTGAACTCAGATAATTGACGGACATACGATATCTTAAACACGGGGAGCAATGCATAAAATAATAAGAAGGAACCCATAACGTAATTTGGGGATTGGATTGGTAGTGCAACAATGATCCTCTAGTGGAATGGATCGTTGTTGATGGATGTAGGTGTGTATTCGGGGTTGAATACGGGATCCGAAACCCATTAGAAGGCCAGATCCAATACCTCCTCGAGGTCCCCACTGTAGCCTAAAGACATCTTCAAAAGGATGCAATCAAACGGATGAGATTAGTTCTCAGCCGTCGGATGAGATTTAATCTCAACCGTTGGATGAGATTAGTTCTCGACCGTAGGATGAGTTAATGGATGAGATCAGCTTGTATCTGTGGGATTAGATCAAGTTGCATCCATTGGATCAAAATAAATAAAGAGGAATAAAAGAGAATAGATTAGAACCGTTGGATGAGATTAAGTTGCGTCCGATGGATGAGATCTCTCCGGTTCGGTTTTAATTCTCTTTGGAAAGAAGAACCGGTTCACGAGGTGAACCAAGCATGGTTTATTGAACCACATGCCCAAATGGATTAATCATGGCCATTGGATCGAAGAGATCAAGTTATATTAAAGGAGATTATATCGT
>NW_027435333.1:0-2099 GCF_044706935.1 Curcuma longa
CTAGTGGTGGCATTGGAAGCGGTGTTGGAAATTATATTAGTGGCGATAACAATATTGCAGTTCAGGTAACTATCTTAACACAATATTATACTTTCATTTATTATTTATAGCATATTCTATTATATAATTTTTTTATTCATTAATTATTTTTTATTGTGATATAGTCAAAACTAAAGAAGATGACTGCTGGAGATATCAGTGTTAATGCTAAATGTAAGCTGCTTCATTGATCTATTGATGGAGCTGTTGCAGAAGGTTGAATTGCATCCACAGATCCAAAAATAAAAGTACATCACGTTCCTCTTGGTGGATCTTGAGGATGCAATAGGAAGCACAGTAGCTTGGGCATCAATGTTTATAGTTTTGTCTGACTGATTTGGACGAATCCATATACTGTTTGGAGTAAAGATGAACATAAACTTAGATTATTTTGTCTAACTAAATGTAGATGGTTATCTTTGATATATTTGGGCTCTAATTTTATAATTGTGAATGTGATGTTATCTGATATGTGTATGTTGGATTATAAATGTTAGAACTTTGAGCAAGTTATAATTATTTATATTTGTATTATATATTTGTGTATATAGTAGGTATATTATATTTTAAAAATATAATTTTCCGCAACGCGTGGGCTGCGCGCTGCGGAAAGGTGCATCCGCAGCACGCAGGCCGCTCGCTGCGGAATGGTGCATCTTTCCGCAGCGCACAGCCCGCGTGTTGCGGATGCACCTTTCTGCAGCGCACAACCCGCGCGCTGTGGATGTATTAGAAGTTTTAACAGCTTAGAGTTATACAGCACGCGATGTGCGCTGCGGATAGCTAAATTGCGCGCTGCGGAAAGTCAAATTTGTTGTAGTGGCGGTTGATCTTCAATAGCTTCCCTTCCCACTGTTCTGTTCCAAAAATAGTGAAATCCAAGCACTTTGGTCACGGCCAAGCCTAGGGTTCCAACTAAAAAACTTGGCTAAACAAACCTAAACCAAAATCCAACACTTACCTCAGATTGAAGCCCAATCAAGCCTCCTCACGAGCTCTCAGATCCGGCGATGCCCTGTGCGGTCGGAAGCAGTAGGCGGCGTCGATCGGCGTCGAAGGTGGCAGCGAGCAGGGCGGCGGCGATCAGCGTTGAAGGCGGCAGCGAGCAAGGCGGCGGCGATCGGTTCCTTTAGTGCGATCGCAGCGAGGGCAGAGGAGGGAATCGTGGCGGTGTTGGGCAGTAAGGCGGCAGGAGGCGGTGGCTTCGATCGGCGACAGCGCGAACAGAGGAGGAACGCGCGGCTCCTTCTCCCAGCGGCAGCAACGACGGCATCAACGAAGATGAAGAGGAGAAACGGCGGTGGAGTTTATGGTTGTTGACTTCGAGCGGCGGCAGGGTGTCGGGCGAGATGCGGCGGTGTAGAAGGGTAGCGGCGATCGGGCGGCAGCACTGCTGATCTTCACGTGGCGGCGGAAGAGGGGTTGGCGAAGCAGGGAAGGAGATGGCGGCAGGCGGTGGATCCAAGCGGCGGCGGCTTCGTCGGCAGGTTTGCAGCAGAAGGGCACGGGAGGAGACGAGGCAACGACTTGAGGAAGAAGAGGAGAAGCGGCGCGGGGATGGGCGGCGGTGAAAGGAAGAATCGCGATTCCTATTATAACGAGGAATCACACTAATCGTGATTTAGTCGGCGCAATAACTAGGCTAAACCAACTAAAAAAACCTAGGATTTATTATACGACTGAACCGGTTACTGTAGTGAACCAAGTTCAACTTTGGTTCGTTTGGTTCACTAACCAATCGACCTCCGATTTGACTCAAACTAGTTTTGTTGAATTCGTCTTCGCAAGACGAATCTTTTCATCTAGTTTATTTTATCAAAACCTCTTCCAACATGAACCAAATCAAGTTGATTCAAATCTTAGTTCGTTTGGTTCACTAACCAAACGATCTCCGATTTGATCCAAATTAATTTTGTTTGATTCGTCTTCGCAAGATGAATTTTCTCATCGCGTCCTTTTTGACAACACTCTCTTCCATCAGGAACCCATTTAAACCGAACCAGTTAAAACTTAATCTTTAATTGGTTCGTTCTAATAAAAAAAATTTCTAGGATATTACA
>NW_027435334.1:0-1614 GCF_044706935.1 Curcuma longa
TACAGTTTGGCTTGCCGAGAGGGTCTCGGCCACCAACGCCAATTGAATCGATGTCTCCTCAAAGCCTTCCTACCCCTTCTTTTATAGCTTTTCCATCCCATATTTATGGTATAATTAGAGCCATAAACATGGTATGATTGATTCACAAACATGGCATGATTGCAATCAATCAATCAGGAGAAAAACGGCAAGATTTTGGAAGTTACCAATTCGATCCCATGGCCTTAATCGATCAACGAATCGATTAAAAATCGCTAATGATTTCTCATTAACACTGGTAATCGATCACCTGATCGATTACCAGATGGTAATCGATCAGCTGAACGATTACCATGCTGGTCCCCCACGGGACTGGGTAATCGATCGGCTGATCGATTACCAAGGTGTGTAATCGATCGGCTGATCGATTACACCACTTAGCATGGGTTCGAATGCCTGGTTTCTTCACGAATTCTTCCAAGGTGGACTTAAGAATCCCAGAGGCTACAATAGGGACCTAGAGGAGGAATTGGTTTTGGCCTTCCGATGAGCTAAGGCTTCCCGTGTTCGCCCCGAACACACAACCTTAGTTCATCAATAATAACTCATACCACTAAAGAGTTATTATCGAACTACCGCACCAATCCCATATTACAATATGAGCTCCTTCTTACTATCAGTACATTAATCTCCCTGTGTTTAAGATATCGTATGTCCGTCAATTAAAATGAGTTACTGACAACTCGTATTTAATCGACATCTAATCTAAGAGTAGTACCACTCAACCTTATTATCATGCGGACAAGGTCCACCTGCAGGGTTTACATGATAATCCTTATGAGCTCCTCAAGGGGACATCATCAACCTAGATTATAGGACACATATTCCTTCTATAATCAACAACACACCATGTACATAATACTACTTCCCAACTCATCGGGCCTTTTGATCTATCGATCCAGACCTCACCCTTTGATGAATTAAAGAAGTACATATTAAGCACACATGTTTGTTATTATATCGTGATTAAGAGCATGTATATCTATAGTAACAGATGTTTAGTTTGATTATATAGTCAGTATAAATCGAACAATCCTCAGATGGTCCTGCTCAATACACACTTAGTATACTAGTGTAATTCTATAGTCAAGACAGACTAAGACCAAATTACACTACAACCACTCCGATGGTTTGTCCAATCCATCTTGGTTGTGAACACTGTTTATAATCTATAAGGGGACTGATAACATGGTCTTCTGTGTGTGACTCCGCACACCATGTTAATCTACAGTATAGATTAAATGGACACTGCAAACATTGACCAAATGTGATTCTTATTTCAAAATATTTATTTATATAGCTAGGATTCTAGTATACATCCCAACAGAGAAAACAAAAGAAAGTTAGTTTTCAACAAAGATTTAGAGTAATAGACTCAAAAAAAAGTTGATTTTGAAGGTATACCTCTATGAAACCGGTTGATTCTCCATTAGAATTGAGAAAAGTAGTTGATTTTGATTAAAAGGAAGACTCCTTTGACTCTAGAAGACCTTGGGAACTTAGAGGAAGAAGAATTTTGGCAGAAAACGACGCTGACTTAGGGTTGAAAG
Source organism: Curcuma longa (assembly GCF_044706935.1). NCBI lineage: Eukaryota > Viridiplantae > Streptophyta > Magnoliopsida > Zingiberales > Zingiberaceae > Curcuma > Curcuma longa. Next base: position 1,590 of record NW_027435334.1, read on the forward strand.
TAAATTCAGAAGCTAAACTCCCTAA
>NW_027435335.1:0-1204 GCF_044706935.1 Curcuma longa
CTTACCCGATGAGACAGTGGCCGCCGCACTGTGCTTCGTCCCCGCGAGAAGATCTCTGCCGCGCGACGTACTTGTAGGCGTGCCCCTTTCTTCCCATTCAATTCCATCATCATCCTTGATTGAAGAGGAGTTCGAATCCGTGTCTTTGGGTGAAATCCGGCAGTGCATTTGGCTCGTCGGCGGGGGTTCTTCCTTGCGCCAAACTGTTTTCTTCGTGCTCCGGTCAGTGGCTGAGCAATCCGACGGTTCGAGCCAACAGAGGGGTTCTCTGAGGTTCGAAAACTATTCCTAAAGCATCAAAAAGCTAATCGGGAGCAAGGAAGGAGCTCGGAATCCAGTTTTGCCAATTCACAGCCCTCTGCGCCGATGCTCTGTTTCCGTCCGAAGCGGGTTTCTTCGAGCTGAACAGCATCGGGGTTGCAAGGAGACCACACCAGAGATTGAGTCGAAGCTTCTTGTGGATTCAATAGTCGAGTGACGCCGATTTGAGGAGGTTTGGAGGAGAAGATGAGGGAAGGATCAGCTTTTGATTGTTTGTTTCTGCAATTCCTGTTTAGCCGATTACTGAACATTTTGTCTTCACTGCATTTTCAATTCACGATTGCAATGTGCTTGTATTTAATTAATCTTTCTTTCTTTTAGTTAAGTTGTTTGGGTTTAATCGAGTGTTTTGAGGTTCATTCATTCGGATACTTAGTTTTTGCACTGTTCTGTGCCAACCGAAACTTTGCATTTCTGAATTTCAGTTTCTGGAACATTGCCATTTCTGAAAATCCAGTTTCTGCAACTGTGCTTCTAGGAACTTTAGAAGTTCTGTTAATGTGGTTCTTAGTCTAATGCTTATACCATGATTTGATTTTGCCTAGTTTTAGATGCTTCAGTAGCTTGGTTTTAACCCATTACCTAATTCTGAGTTGCTTGCACTGTTCCATGCCAAACGAAAACTTCCCGTGCCAAATCCATGTTTAGGTATCATTGCACCATTAACCTTAGTTAAATGTTTTGATTGCATTCTAGGATTAGTTAGCTAGTTTTGGTTGATTTTAGTGTATGGTCTATTGCTTGCTTTGATTGAAACCTTGAAACCAATTTTGCACATCATGAGCCATTTCATTTGGTTAGTCTGCCGTTGGACTTGAGTTGCATGAGGGTTCCTTTAATTTCCATTAACCAGCAATTGAGTTCGAATTTTATGATTGTTTAG
>NW_027435336.1:0-1498 GCF_044706935.1 Curcuma longa
CGCGGAGCTGTTCTGTTCGGCGACGTAGCAAACGGCGAGCTCCCATCCACCCAATCCGATTCCTTTGTGCTACTGGGTCCTTGAGGAGTTTAACGCCGTTCGGTTGGGCATTTTCCGGCAGCTGGAAGGGCGCGACGGAGAGGGTTTTTCCGGCGCGGTCAACCCCTGTTTCAGGCGTTTCCGGCGGTCTGCGGCACAATCCGAGCCCGAGCATTCGAGGAGGGGTTCTCCTGGGATCTCTGAGTTTGCTTGTATCATCAGAAACACCATCGGAGCATCGAGAAGCTGAGGATTTCAGTTTAGCCATCTCAAACGTTGCTGCACGGCCTGATTTCCCGGCGGAGAGGGTTTTTTCGGCGTGTTTTCTGGGTCCGAGCAGCTAGAAACCCAACCTACGACCACGTGAAGACTCCGTGAAGATCAGTGAAGCCGCAATTGCGGGTTTACCTGCTGGATTGACGCCCAGCTGAGGAAGAACAAAGGAAAAGGGGAGGATCGGATGCTTAGTTTTCGTTTCTGAACATTTCTGATACTTTCGTTTCTGATTTCTGATTTTGAATCTGTTTAACTTCCAGTTGATGTTGTGTTCGAATTGAACTTGTTGCATTTGGTTATTAGATCATTGTTTGGATTATGTTTTGAGTTTGCTTCATTTTAAAACTGATTTAGCTTGTCTCGAATCCTTTCAAATTTCTGGAACTTCCTGCACTGTCAGTATCATCTCTTTAGCCTGCTTACAACCTGTGAATCCAATCCATTGGCTATGTTGATGTTGGTTTAGCGAGTTCAGTTAACTTAGTTGCTTTGAGTTTGCTTAACTAGCTTTTTAACCCTACTTGCAAGTTGAAACTTCTCCTCCGAAACCTTGAATTTCACTGTTCAGTTTCAGAATGTGTATGTATCAGGTTGTGGGCTTCCAAAGGGAAAGAATTGGGTTTTGTTAGCTGCGTAGAATGTCAAGTTTAGCTTCTAAATAATTGCTTGTGCATTTACTTGATGTCTTGCATAGCTCTTTGATTCTAAATTGCTGAATTGATGTTTTTAGAGAAATGGAGAGTTTCTTTTTAGGGTTCAATGAGTCCTAGCATTGAGTTTTGATTGCCATAGTTTCTTTGCACACTTAGGAAACTGAATTGCTCATTCCAAAATTGCCTTAGATCATAACTAGGATAGGGTGCATTCGTTGATTTGAAATTGCATTGCATTTTAGGGTTGATTCATTATCTTGCTTTAATAGTTGCATATTAGATTAGTTATTTACATTCTTTGTTTATTCACTGATTTCGCATTGCATTTCATTTGAAAACGTCAACAAAACACAAAAACCCCCATTTTTATTCAGAAAACCCAAAAAGACACGACACGATAAGCTTGATTTAAACCGTTTCTACTAGTCCTTGGAAAAACACGACTCGAGGCCCCTATACTTCATTTATTTGCATTTATCGTGGGTTTTCGATAAAATCTATAAATTCTAATTTGAAGCCCTATCGTGACA
>NW_027435337.1:0-1743 GCF_044706935.1 Curcuma longa
AGCCGCCGGCCCTAGAGAGGAAGAAAGGAGAGTGGGCGGCGGGTAAAGAAGAGAGGAGAGCTTCTTGTTGTCGCCGGCTTTAGGAGAAAGGGAGAGCAGTTTTCCTTTTTGCCTCCTCTAAACCCCTTTTTATATAGCCAAGCCATCATGGAAATCTAAGAAAAAATCTAATACATTTTCTTATCTAGATTCAGTTAGAAAAGTTCTAATAGAATCTTTAAGAAAAATTTATTAAAAGCAGTCTAATAAACTTATCTTATCTAGATTTATTTTAGAAATAAGTCTTTTATAAGATTATATTAGAAAGATTCTAATAATCTTATCTTTTCCAAATTTATTTTAGAAATAAATCTTTTACAAAATTTTATTATAAAAAATCTAATAAAATCTAATCGGATAAGATTAGTTATCTTTTTAATAAATTTCCATTTTATTAATTTTATTCTTTAGACAAAATCTTTTAATTAAATCTTATTAATTTCTTAATAAGATTCCTTAATTAAATTTTGTCATCTTTAATAAAATTAATTTACAAAATTTTATAATAAAATTTTGTACGAGAAGAGACGAAATTTCTTAGCGGAAATTCTTATAAAAAATTTCTTTCTTATCCGAATTTTTCTCGGAAAAATTCTAAATAAAATTTCAGAAATTTTCTTTTATAAATAGAATTTCCTATCCAAAATTTCTCATAGAATTCTTTTCAGAATTCTTAAAATTCATTCGGAGGTCTTTCAAGGTCTTCAGGAATTCTTCCGAAGGTCTCCAAGAGGTCTTCAAGAATTCTTCCGAAGGTCTCCATGAATTCTTCCTTAGGTGGATTTGAGGATTTCCAGAGGCTACAGTAGGGACCTCGAGGAGGAATTGGTTTTGGTCTCCCGATGGGCTTAAGCTTCCCATGTTCCTCCTGAACACACAGCTTAAGTCCATCAATAATAACTCATTCCACTAGAGAGTTATTATTGCACTACCGCACCAATCTCATATTATAATATGGGCTCCTTCTTACTATAAGTACATTAATCTCCCTGTGTTTAAGATATCGTATGTCCGTCAATTAAATGAGTTACTGACAACTCAAATTTAATTAACTTCTAATCCAAGAGTAGTACCACTCAACCTTTGTTATCATGTGGAACTAAGTCCGCCTGCAGGGCTTACATGATAATCCTTTATGAGCTCCTCAAGGGGACATCATCAACCTAGATCATAGGACACAGTTTCCTTCTATAATCAACAACACACCATGTACATAATACTACTTCCCAACTCATCGGGCCTTTTGATCTATCGCTCTAAATCTCACCCGTTGATGAATCAAAGAAGTATATACTAAGTACATGTGTTTGTTATTATATTGGGATTAAGAGCATGTACATCGATAGTAACAGAGGTTTAGTTCGATTATATAGTCAGTATAAATCGAACAATCCTCAGGTGGTCCTGCTCAATACACACTAAGTGTACTAGTGTAATTCTATAGTCAAGACAGACTAAGACCGAATTACACTACAACCAGTCCAATGGTTTGTCCAATCCATCTTGGTTGTGAACACTGTTTATAATCTACAAGGAACTGATAACATGGTCTTCTGTGTGTGACTCCGCACACCATGTTTATCTACAATATAGATTAAGTGGACACTTGCATAAAAACTAAATGCAAACATTGACCAAAGAATAATTCTCATTTCAGAATGTTTATTTACATAGATAGCTAGGATTCTTGTATACATCCCAACA
>NW_027435338.1:0-1060 GCF_044706935.1 Curcuma longa
TTGTAGGATCGTGTACGCGCTAGAGGGGGGGGGGTGAATAGCGCGTATCGCTTTTTCGAAATCGTTTGTTTATCTGTTAAAATACTGAGCAGCGGATATTAAAATAAAACACAAGGACACGCGGATTTTTACTTGGTTCCTAACCCCCCAGGGTTAGTACGTCCAAGGCCTAATCACGGGAGGCGCCCGTCCACTAGTGGTCTCCTTTCCGAACGGTGTTCGGAGGCGGAGAAACCCGTCTTACAGTCCGATAAACAATAACTTGAGAATTGAAATTAAATGCACTAAATTAAAAGCAAACTCTTGTGCCCGATCTGGAAGTCCTGAGCGCTCCGCACTCCTTCTGGATCTTCCCCGGTTGCAAGAACTGGCCTCTTTTGCGTTTCACAGCACCACAGAATGAGTTGGGAGGTTTCTGGCTTGAATTGAGTTGCTTCTGCACGTTCACGGCCTTATATACACCTCCTGAGTCGACTCAGATGCCCATCTGGGTCGACTCCAGCTGACGTGGATGATAAAACTTTATCCTGCTCGATTATGCCCATTATCTGTTGCCCGAGTCGACTCAAATGCCCTTCTGAGTCGACTCAAGTACCATTCTGAGTCGACTCCAGCCCGAATCTGAGTCGACTCCAGAAACCTTTTTTGTAGATCTCTGAGAGAGCTTTCCAACGCATCCGAGTTTGCCTCATTCTGAGTCCCGAGTCAAAAGTTATGGTCGTTTGAAGTTCGACCTGCATTATGGTTCCTGCAAAACAAGTATGCATACAAAGAAGCAAACCTAACTTTACCTTGTGAGTCTAACTTCGGATTTCTCCCGAAATCCTGGGTTAGTCTAACCCACTCCATTCTGGAGAATTTGTGCCAACCAAGTCACCCAGACTTGTTGGACTTGTGCTCGGCTCTGTCGTTGCCCTTCTTCTCCGAACTTGGTCCTCCTGACCAAGTCCATACTTCTGCCTGGTGCACGTTGACTCTGCCAAGACTTCTGCCTGATCCTCCAAATCCGAGTGACTTCCCTTTGCCTAGCCTACAACTAGGACTTTCTCTTGCCCAGCTT
>NW_027435339.1:0-3785 GCF_044706935.1 Curcuma longa
TATTTTTCTAGGTTAATAGAATCAGCATGACTTCTTTGAATTTGCACTCGATTTTGAAAATCAATAAATTGACTAGATTGAACTTCTTGAGCTGGCTTTGAAACATGAGAATTGTTCTCAAGGTTGAGAAGATAATCTATGTCATGGATAAGCCTCTTTCCCTGAGATTACCTAATGATGCAACACCTAACCAAAGGTTGGCCCATCAAAATATATGACTGATTTTGAGCTTGCCAGTTGCATCATGCTAGCCTCAATGTCCCCAGAACTACAAAAATAACATAAGCATATGGATGCTGATATGATTGTTTACTATCTTCATAAGCTATTTGATAAACAAGCTAGATCTGAAAGGTTTGGGATTATTAAGCTTCTCTTTTGCTCAAAGATACAAGAGGGGTATTTTGTAGTACAGTTTGTACTAACTATGAATGGCTATATTGAGTGGTTGGGATTACTTGGACTTATCATGGATCATGAATTAAGCATTAACTTAATTCTACATATTTCTTGATAGATATTCGTAGTTTGTGATGAACTATCAGATGAACTATCTTAAATCCATCATTCCAGAGTTGATCAACAAGCTCAAAACAGTGGAGCCATCTGTTAAGAAACAATAGAAAGTTGTGATAGTGATTGACTCTTCAAAGAAAGGTTCTAAGAAGAGGAAATCAAATGATCAAGCTAAGGGAAAGAAAAAGACCAAGAAAGAAGAATCGACACCAAAAGGAGGACGTCACCATTGTGGCAAGGTGGGACACTAACGAAGACATTGCAAGATTTATTTTGAGTCCGTGAAGAAGAAGGCATCCAATGCTCCATCTACTTCTGGTATGTATTGGGATGTATACTATAAAGTCTTACTTTTTGTATAAACATCCATTTTGCAATAATATTGAAATGAGAATTCACCTTGGTCAGAATGTTTGCATTTCTTATGTAATGCAGTTGTCCACTTAATTTATATTATAGATAACATGGTGTGTTGTGTCACACAAAAGATCATGTTATTAGTTCTTTATAAATTATAAATAGTAGCTCACAACCAAAATGGATAGGGACAAACCATTGAAGTGGTTGTAGTGTAATTGTATTAGTATCTTGACTATTAAATTACACTAGTACACTTTGTGTGTATTGAGCAGGACCATTTGAGGTCGTTCAATTTATATTGACTATATAATCGAACTAGATCTCAGTTATCATGGATGTGCATGCTCTTAATCCCGATATAATAACAAGCACATATACTTAGTATGTATTTCTTTGATTCATCAAAGGGTGAGATTTATCTCGTTAAATCAAGAGGCCCGATGAGTTGTAAGATAATGCTATGTATATGGTGTGTTGTTGATTATAGAAGGAAACTGTGTCCTATAATCTAGGTTGATGATGTCCCCTTGAGGAGCTCATTAGGATTATCATGTAAATCCTGCAGGTGGACTTAGTTTCGCATGATAATAAGGTTCAGCGGTACTACTCTTAGAATTAGAAGTTAATTAACTTGAGTTGGGTGTAGGGAGAACACAGGAAGCCCAAGCCCATCAGGAGGCCATAACTAATTCCTCCTCTAACTGTAGACATAGTCTCGAATCCATCTAAGAGATATCTTAAACAGTAGGAAATTCTGTTAAGGATCTGGGAAAAAATTCTGTATGGTAGCATATGAGGCATCATAGTCAGTAAAGTGTTGGGATGTATACCAGAATCCTAGCTATCTATGTAAATAAATATTCTGAAATAAGAATCACATTTGGTCAATGTTTGCATTTAATTTTATGCAAGTGTCCACTTAATTTATATTGTAGATAAACATGGTGTGCGGAGTCACACACAGAAGACCATGTTATCAGTTCCTTATAAATTATAAACAGTGTTCACAACCAAGATGGATTGGACAAACCATTGGACTGGTTGTAGTGTAATTTGGTCTTAGTCTGTCTTGACTATAAAATTACACTAGTACACTAAGTGTGTATTGAGCAGGACCATCTGAGGATTGTTCGATTTATACTGACTATATAATCGAACTAAACCTCTGTTACTATGGATGTACATGCTCTTAATCCCAATATAATAACAAACACATGTACTTAGTATATATTTCTTTGATTCATCAAAGGGTGAGATTTAGTGTGATAGATCAAAAGGCCCGATGAGTTGGGAAGTAGTATTATGTACATGGTGTGTTGTTGATTATAGAAGGAATCTGTGTCCTAAATATAGGTTGATGATGTCCCCTTGAGGAGCTCATAAGGATTATCATGTAAACCCTGCAGGTGGACTTTGTCCGCATGATAATAAGGTTGAGTGGTACTACTCTTGGATTAGAAGTTAATTAAATTCGAGTTGTCAGTAACTCATTTAATTAATGGACATACGATATCTTAAACACAGGGAGATTAATGTACTTATAGTAAGAAGGAGCCCATATTGTAATATGGGATTGGTGCGGTAGTGCAATAATAACTCTCTAGTGGAATGAGTTATTATTGATGGACTTAAGCTGTGTGTTCAGGAAGAACATGGGAAGCTCAAGCCCATCGGGAGACCAAAACCAATTCCTCCTCTAGGTCCCTACTGTAGCCTCTGGAAATCCTCGAATCCACCTTCGGAAGAATTCTTGAAGACCTCTCGGAGACCTTCGGAAGAATTCTTGAAGACCTCTCGAAGACCTTCGGAAGAATTCTCGAAGACTTCTCGGAGACCCTTCGGAAGAATTCTCAGAGACCTTCGAACGAAAGAATTCTGGAAGAATTCTTTGAGAAATTTTGGATAGGAAATTCTATTTAGAAAAGAAAATTTCTGAAATTTTATTAAGAATTTTTCCAGGAAAAATTCTGATAAAAAAAATTAAGAAATTTTTTAAAAGAATTTCCGCTAAGAAATTTCATCTCTTCTCGTACAAAATTTTATTATAAAATTTTATGAATTAATTTTGTTAAATTAACAAAATATTAATTATAGAATCTCGTTAAAAATTAGTGAGATATAATTAAAATATTTTGTTAAAAATAAGAACAAAATTAATATAATGGAAACTTATTAAAAAGATAACAAATCTTATCCATAAGATTTTATTAGATTTGTTCTAATTAAATCTTATAAAATTTATTAGACTTTTTCTTAAAATTCCTAGATGGCATAGCTATATAAAGAGGGGTTTAGGGGAGGCAACAAGAACACAACATATAGGTTTCCTCCTCCCCTAGGGCCGGCGGCACCAACAAGAACCCTCCTTCTTTTGTTGCCGCCAACCACCATCTTCTTCTCTCTTCTCTTTAGGGTCGGCGCCCCCTAAGGGTTTCTTCTTCCCCTCCCCTAGGGCCAACTCTTCTTCTCTTCTAGGGCCGGCGCCCCTTGGTCCTCTTTTCAATTAGGGCCGGCGGCCACCAACAAGAAGGAAGGAGAAGAAAAGAGAAGGAAGGAAGGCTTGGTTGATTGCTTGATTGCCATCGGAGAGAAGAGCTTTTGGTGGAGAAATCTTGAAGGATCGTTGTCCACACAACGTTCGAGAAGAGGAGAGGATATACAGCAGAAGATCGAGGGGTCATCCACTCCTTCTAGACATCCCAAAGAAAAGGTACAATTTATTGTTTCCGCTTTAAATAAATTGCTTGTCTTCTCCTTGGATCCTGAAAACCAAACACAAGAGCCCAATGATCTAAATGCGTCGATCAAACTTTGTTTGATCGACTATGAGGGCAACTTAAATCCGTTTCCAGAAAAATTTTTATTCTGCAAGAATTCACCGGAACGGGTTTTCTAGTGTTTCCCATCAA
>NW_027435340.1:0-4069 GCF_044706935.1 Curcuma longa
TGTTTCAGTCAAATATCATGGACGATTAAGTCATCGGCTAACGAACGGACTGATGTACATGCTCTCCGGAGATAATCACCAAAAAGGATGAAAGAACCTGCAAAGTACTCAAGAGAGAGTTAGAATGACATGGGGAATGGATCTTGGCAAACCACTCCGATGCTTAAGTTAGGATTTTGCGTGAGGAAGGAGATTAAAGACTTAGGGAAATTAAGGTTTTGTGTGTGCATACCTGTACCCATGGGTATGAGCAACCTTTTATAGAGTTGATTTCTGGAACATTTGCGTCCGTTTAGAAATTGTTCAAAATATGTGTTCCAATTTAGAAAGGTTCTGAAGCATGTGCTTCTGTCCGACGTATCCGTTCCGATTGCTTGTCTCTCGGGATATTTTCTTGGTTTTTCGAGAGAACCAGATCTCAGGGTTTCCTGATCTTGCGGGCAAACTGGTTCCCTGGAGTCAGCCTGGGATCGAGACGGTGTCAACGTCAGAAATCGAGGTCGGGACCTAAGGCTCGAGAGAGGTCGGTACATAGAGGCCAAGCCGAATCCGAGGTTGGGACCTATGGTTGGAAAGAGGTTGACGCATGAGGTCGAGCCGACTCCGAGGATCGGGTCCGAGGTTAGGACCTAAGGCTCGAAAAGAGGTCGACACATGAGGTCAAGCCGACTTCGAGATTGGGACCCCAAAGTCGGGTATCTGAGGCTCGAAAGAGGTTAACACATGAGGCCGGGTCGACTCTGGGGGTGCACAATGAGTCGAATCGATTCGAATAATATAAAAATATTGATATTCGAATTCGAGTTCGAAAACATATATATGATATTCGAATTCAATTTGAGAACTTGAAAATATCAATAATTTTGGTTCGAGTATGATTTGAAATATGATTCGAGTTCGAGTTCTATTCGAATTATTCGAAACCTTAATTTCGAGTAGAGTCAAACTTTAGTTCGAATTGCTTTAAATTATTCGAGTTCGATTCGAATTATTCGAACCTTAATTCGAGCAGAATCAAACTTTAGTTCGAAATGCCTTAATTCGAGCGGCTCGAATAGTCGAGCACAATATTATCAATTCGGATTCAGCTCGAAAAAATTATTGAACATGTTCGAGTTCGGCTCGAATTCGATAATTTCGAATACGAATCAAATATTATTCGAACTGGCTCGAAAAGCTCGCGAGCCGGCTTATTTTGCACCCCTAGTCGACTCTGAGGTTGGGCCCTCAGGCTGGAAAGAAGTCAGCACATGAGGCTGAGTCGACTCCGAGGTTGGGATCCAAGGTCGGGACCAAGGTTGGAAAGAGGTCGACATATGAGGTTGAGCAGACTCCGAGGTCGGGACTTGATGTTGGAAAGAGATCAACACATGAGGCCGGGCAGACTCCGAGGTCGGGACCTAAGGTTGGAAACAGGTTATACATGAGGCCAAGCCGACTCCAAGGTCAGGACCCAAGGTTGGGACTTGAGGTTGGAAGAGGTCGACCCATGAGGTCGGGGCTCAAAACCCAGTGGAGGCCAAGGTTAGGGCTCGGGGCTAAGGTTGTCAGCTAACCACCATTCGAACATTATCTAGTCCTCCTTATCCTACTTAACAATTCTTCTTTTTATTTTCAAAGGCCCTAAGGTGCCCACAAGGCGGCTACATGGTTGTTCCGTGATTCTACCGAATCAATGAGAAAGAATAAAATATATGAGATCAATTGTCTTTTTTTTTTTAAGAAATCATTTTTAAAAATGAGTTAATGCTTCTTATTTGCTCTGCACTGATTCATTTGTTTATATAGGAATGACTGTTGCTTCAATATCGAATATGACTGCATAGGTGCTGCTATTAGGTATAATAATCTATGCAATTTATATTTGTCAAATATGGCTGCTATAGGCAATGTCATAGATATAGTAAACTATCAACTTGTGCTATGCCAAATTACAACTTTTAATATGGTAGTAATTTGACTTGTTCTATAAGTGTTAATTATAGATGATATGCTTCTCCTTATTTGTTATAGTTTTCCAAGAAATAGTAGTTGTAATTTGTTCAATCTTAGTACAAGTCGAGTGTTATTTGTTTTACACTACACTGGTAAATGTGTCCACTTTTCAGACCTGTATGAACATAAAAAAATTTATTAACACAGTTCTATTCTTTATTCTCTATGTAGCTCTTGTGCGAAAGGAAATTCAAGATGAAACAGACAGGCTAACAGGCAAAACCAAACAAATTTCTCCTGTTCCAATACATCTTAGCATTTATTCTCCCTTTGGTAAACATTTATATCTGTTACATTTCATTTTAAGTTTATAGGTTCATTTTACATTGATGAACTTGCCAATATTAGCAATTTAATGTGTTTGCACTACAATTTTGCTTTGATGAAAAATCATGTTATTTAGAGATTTTCTTCACTGTTATTAGTGATAGTGTGGAGACATTCTTTATTCTTAATGATGCATCTTTGTATGAGTAACGGTGCACATAGAAAAATAGTCAGCTCAATGTCTTGGGTGCCGTGGCCTGGAAAGTTGAGCTGGGAGGTCAACTTATTGCTGCATAGTAGTTCCTTGGTCCACTGTCAGTGGTATGATTGGTAGACAAAATGATGGCTGGATGAGGCACTTCCCTCAAAAGGCATAATGGTTCACCTAATGGGAAAGCAAAGGTCCAACCAGTAGGGAGCTAGGAACTTGGATGTTGAAGATTTTGGAGGTTGTTGGTTCACCTCCAGCTCATGTGGATGCAGGTAGTGTCCATGGTACAATCTTAAAAACTGAAGCAACTCTTTGTTGGAGTTCTTGCTCATTGACTAACAGGCTTCGATTTCAAACTTGGACTTTGTGCTGGACCTGCTGGAGGTCATTTTTAAGCTTTTCTTTTTGGTAAATGGCTTTAAATTAGAATAAGAAATGAATGTATTAATTGGAAGGATATCATTTAGGTTGGGTTAGACATGTATAAAGATGATAATAAAGTCAAGTCAACATGGATTTCTCAAATCAAGTCAAACTTGACTTCTAATCTCCAAAAAATTGATCAAATCAACTCCACTAGTCTAGTTTGGATTACATCTAACCCAACTTGATTCATCACATGAATCTAATCCCCTTGGTTCATCTATGAACCTAATTTCCACCTAATTGCCCTTTGTGTGTGACCCTATAGGTTCTTGTAACGTTGGCAATGCCCTAAACTCATTTAGGTGCATAAGTAGTGAGCGGTATCTAGCAACACATCACTACTACCCAAGTTACAAGAATGTTGAGATCCAACATCACCTTGTGACTACTAATTGTGACTCTCACAATATGTAACCATGTCCTTCTATCCTTGATATCTAGATTGATTAATCCGAGGCATAGACCGTGTCATCCTCTAATCAATCTATGTCTTGAACACCAAGTAGACTCACTCTAATCAAACGAGCTCAACATCTCATGTTGACTCATTTGGGCATGGCCATGCACTCTAGTGGTCTAACTCTATCAAGAGCTAAGATATCGCTCCCGTCATATAGGAGGGATAGATCCCATCTACATCACTCACATCCCACTACATAATTCGTTATACACCCAGTAATCGCCTTTATAGTCCACCCAGTTACGGGTGACGTTTGACAAAACCAAAGCATATAACTCCTTATGTTGGGAACCATGGTGACTTCAGGTCCAAGGACTAATAGTCATACTAATAGCCACATGAGAAAGTATATGACACTCATATAACGATCCATGATACTTTCTCATGGTGGGTCATTCGATATACATTCTCCAATGCATACCCATGTGTCAACTTGATATCTCATATCCATGACTTGTGAGATCAAGTCATCATGTTGACCTACATGCTAGTCTCTATGCATTAACATTGTCCTTGAATGTTAATACTTGACTAGGAATAGTTTAGTGTAGTGTTCTCTATATCATCTCACTATCGATTCAACCAATCGATTGACATAGATATGAACCTACTACACAAGGACGCTATTATACTTAGTTTATTTGGCACTAATACAAGTAAGTATAATAACCACAAAATAATGCCTTTATAAATAGAAATATGATAGCAAT
>NW_027435341.1:0-3319 GCF_044706935.1 Curcuma longa
GTAACCATTGGTTTCCGATTGTGTTATTTTTCAACGGCCAATGAACGTTGGTAGGCCTCTGAAACAGTCCATAATGAAGAAAACTAAAGACATACTGCAAGGGGTGACGTAATCCCCCAAGTATCGGGACACCATCTGTTCCTCTGTCTCCAATAAGTTATTTCAGGCAATCAACTAATAGAACTCCTCCATATACTCATCGACCAATCTCGCACCTTATATCTGTTAATTTGAGGGGTGTCCTAAGGCAATCACCTTACGGTTATACTATTTATTGAATAAATAGCAATTCACTATTTGAGTGCGCATTCCATATGTGTTTGATTGGATCTTAAACTCAAATACTGAATGTCCACAATATGATTCATAGCATGAGAGAATTTGTGATTAGATCACAACTGGTGAGTATCTCTACATGTGCATTTATGAATGTATTAAAATTATCCATAATCGAGGAATTGATGAGCACGGACGTCATCGATTCTGTTGAGACTAGCATGTTTAAACTCCTTGGTTTACCAAACAGCCGATCTCACTGCTGGAGACATTCGATGTTGAGAGTTAAACGTGGATGCTAGTTAAAGGTAACTAGTTCATTGGAGTGATCTGCCTTGAGACTTCATATGGTTTGATTCATATGTCAATGAAGATCTCAGTGCAGCTTAAGTACGAGTTTCCTTTGACTTGCGATATTCAAATCACCTTGGTCGTGGAGATTTATACTTTGACATCTTAAACAAGCATCTCCGAGGAGGTGTGGACCCGAGATGATTGGGTATAAGTCGAAGTACCTGAAGGTGTTTGAATAACTCACAGAGGATTCACCGCTCCTTGAAAAAAGAGACATATACCTTGCGGCAACTTGTCAGGATTGTTACTAAAAGTCTTTGGCCAAAGCATTACATGTTAAGAGTACGGTATTCTTGGGCACATGTACAAGTAACTCAAATCCACATGACAAGAAAAGTAGCTTGGGTTAGGTGTGACGTAGTCAGCCTAGTGGGGACTGACTGACAACCCTAGATTGCTATGTGTCACGAGTAGGGTTGCAAATTGATTTTAAATATCGAAAACCCACGATAAATACAAATAATGAAGTATAGGGGCCTCGAGTCGTATTTTTTCCAAGGTTAGTAGAAAATTGAATGAATTGAGCTTATGTGTGTCGTTCTTTTTGGGTTTTCTAATAAAAATGGGGGTTTTGGTGTTTTGCAATGAAATGTAAATGAAAATCAGTAAATAAATTAAAATGTAAATCACTAACCTAAAATGCAAAGTATGAACTAAACCCTAATCCAAGCTTCATGATTTTCACAATTGATATAGGAATGGATGCAAGGAAACGATATACTGTGAATTCGTCAAAACCAAGCAACTAAACTATGAAGTGTAACTAAAACAGTCGAACTAATCTCACTAATTCTAATTAACTTGAAATGATTGGCACGTAATAGTGAGTTTGGCACGGCACAATGAAGAGAAGTTAAGCTAAGGACTAGAAGTAATCAGAGATTGCAAGGAAGACAAGGCTAATAGCATGGAATTGAATCTGATAGCAACCAACTAGCCTTAGGAATTAACCTACGCATTCAATTTGGCGATCCTAGAACTGAATCATAACACAAAAACAGATTCAGAACAAAATCTGGAAACTGTCAGAACCAGAAATTCAGAAAAAACTCAGGAAAAACCAGTTAAACAAACTAAGGTGAGCAATACTTGATGATGAATTAACCAAACAACTGAATTCAAGCTCAGTGAAACCTATCCAATGAAACAAAATTCAAGGTTTTGAATTACAGAAATAGTAACAGGAAGAAATCAGAAACAAAACAAAAACAGTAACACATCCCCTTTCTTCTTCTTCCCCGTGCCTCTCGGTTTGATGTCAAACAAACTGCCAAAATCCACAATGTGGCCTCGAAAATCCCTTAAGAAGCTAGAGCACAGTAGCTGGTTCGTCTACTCACAACCCAGATTCTGATAAACCGAAGAAACCCTCCTCAGTTCAACAGCAACCGGTGTTCGAGTCGGATTTGATGTTGCAAACTGGACTGATGCTCCTATCCTCGCTCAATTGAAGTTTCTGATACCTTGACCTTGCTCCACACCTTTTAGAGGACCCCTCTTCCAAATGTGGATGCTGGAGATGGCGCGACTCACCGGAATTTCAGAGAACAGGGGATTCAAGCGGCGGAGAAACCCTCGCCGTCGCTAGCTTCCAGCCGCCGATTTCCGGCCAACTCAACGGTTCTAGCTTCCTCAAAGATCCAGCAGCACGAAGGAATCGAATTGGGTGGACGGGGCTTGGCTGATTGTTACGCTCCCTAACAGAACTTGTCGCGCGAGGAAGGCGATGAACAGTGGCGCAGCCAGCCACTGTTCATCCCTAAAGTTTTGAATTTAAATACTCTGATTAATCAAAAGATCTGGGCCCTTGATTTCAGATTCAACGGTGCAAGCTTGATCTGGGGTTTAGGGCTGCTTAGGGTTTCCAAAAAAATCAGAGATTTTGATCGGGCTCGATCCGAGTCATGTCCTCCATGTTGGCTTGATCGATTTGGCAATTTTGACTTGAATTGACCACGGTTGAGCTCGAGTCGGGTCCGATTTAGCCCTAAAATCAATTAAAATCCAATTAATGCCAAAAATTCACCATTAAATCACAAAAATTATATCAAACCTCAATTTAAGCAATATATGACAATTAAAGTTAAACCGATCCATTTTATAATTTATTTAAATATAAAAGCCCAAAATTGAATCGGTTTAAACTATAAAAATCCTAAATCATCACCCAAATAGTTTCATTCGTCTTCGCAAGACGAATCTTCTCATCCTTTTAATTTTGTCAAAATCCGTTCCATCATGCACCAAACTAAATTGGTTCAATTTGATTCAAAATTGATCCTCCAAAAATTTTAAAATATTAATTATAATAATAAAATTTACATATCTTACATTAAATAAAAATTTCTTTTTTTTTGACAAAATCATAGAGACAATATTGTCGCAGCTTTCTCTCCATTTTTCTCAATTTCTTATATATATATATTTGTTTTTTCCACAATTCTTCTCTAATCTTCTGTCTTTGAAATAATCGTTATTTTATTTGATGACGTCATCAGGTACCCGAAGATTATATTTATCAGGAAGCGATCACAAACAAGAACAAATATATTATTTTATATATATATTTATCTCAATAAAGAGCTAGTAAACAATATAATAGAAAAGTTTCCATTTATTTATTTAATTGGATAATTATATTAAGACGGGATCCATACTCCCGGCCTGTCTACAACAACAGGAGTAGAAC
>NW_027435342.1:0-2183 GCF_044706935.1 Curcuma longa
GTAACACCCGGATTATTTCTCCCTATTTTTAGGAATTTTAATTAGATTTAATATTTTAATAAAAAGTTCTTTTAGTTAAATGATAGAAAGGAGTTTGATAGAATAAAATAGAAAGAAAAGAATTCGTCTCGCTAAGACGAATCCAACAAGACCGGTTTTGACCAAATCAGAGACAGTTCGATTAGGGAATCAAATGAACCCAGATTGAACCAAACTGAACCAAGTTGGTTTGGTTCCTGCCGAAAGAGATTTTGATAAAATAAAATAGGTGAAAAGATTCGTCTTGCAAAGACGAATCCAACAAAATTAGTTTGGATCCAATCGGAGGTCGTTTGATGGCCGAACCAAGCGAACCAAAATTTAAGGTGGGTTGCTACAGTGAACTCTGAACCCGGTTCAAGTGAACCGAGCCCTGCTCCTTTTTCTTCCGGCCGACCGACCCCTGTTCCGCGCGACTTTCTCGCGCGGACTGTGTCGCCGCCTCCTCCCTGCAGCCGCGTCCGCCCGCGCGGACTGCGTCCGCCGCGCCCGGTTCCGCCGGCGGAAGAGTCGGAACGGAAGAGGCTTTAAAAGGAAACCCTAGCCGCCTCTTTTCTTCCACTTCTCCTCCCTTCCTCTGTTCTACGCCGCCGCCACCGAGCTCCTCTACGCGCCCGACCGCCGTCGCCGGCTCGTGTGGAGAGGACCAGCGTCATCACCGGCGCTGCGGGAAGAGAAGCGGAGGCGCCGCCCTTTCCCCTGTTTCTCCTCTTCCTCCCTCACTGCCGCCGCAGCTTCTCTGCTCGAAGCCGTCGCGCCCTGCTCAGCACCGCCACCAGCCGTTCTCTGCCGCACGAAGCCGCCGCTACCTGCTCTCTCCCTCCTCGGCCGCCGGTGATATTCTCTCCGGCCGACACCTGTTGCCGTCCGCCGCGTGAAGACGCCCCCGCTGCTGCCCTGTTCGCGTGGAGAAGGCGAGTAGCAGAGGTTTGATTAATCAATTAATTAGATTAGTTAATTAATGTAAGATTTAATTAATTAAGAGCTTGATTAATCTAGGTTGATTAAATGTTAATCAGTAATGTGTTTGTTAATCAATTTTAAGTAACTAGTTAATTAATGAATTAGTTAATCAGTTAATTAATTAGATAATTAGTGAATTTGTTAAGTTATGTTTAGTGGTGAAGGATTAATGGAGTAATCAAATTAAATAGATTAATTGGAAATACTAAGTTGATTTGGGGTAAGATTAACTCTTGACCCAATTGAGTAATTAGATTAGGTTAATGATTTCGATTAAGCTATAGTTATGATTTTTGCTAGGTCGCGCGAAGAAGGTGCTAGAGCACATCGGAGAAGGTCTCCGATTTCATAAACCTTAGCGTTAAAACCTTAGTGAACGGACAGAGTAAGTACATCTCTCACCTGCAGTATGAGTTGCTCCGTTGTTTTCTTTATTCTGTCCATAGTATGTAGAGCATGCATAAAGTATTATTTCCATGACATCATTTTATGTTAAAGCATGTGTAAATTGTTTCTTTCCAAATTGCATGATATAAGAAGTATAAGAAAAGTATTTTACTTTAGACAGGCGGGTATCGGGCGCAAGGCCCACGGGCACAAGGCCCATAAGAAAAGGAATTCTGGGCACAAGGCTCACAAAGAATTCTGGGCACAAGGCCCATAAGAAAAGGAATTCTGGGCACAAGGCCCACAAAGAATTCTGGGCACAAGGCCCACAAGAAATTTAAGTGATACCTCGCTGGGCCCAAAGAAGGATGTTTATTTATTTTCACTTATATATATATAAGTTTTTCCCATGTCATTTCCAGCATTTCTTTCATATAATAGCATCAGTTATTACGAAGTTTTCTATGGTTTTTGTGAGTTAGATGATGTACTTACTAAGCGTTGCTTATAGTTTGCATTCCTCATATTGCAGATAAATAAAAGGAAAAGTTTTAGGAAAGAGGAGGCAGCTGGAAAAGTGTTTGATGTGTGGTGTCGACGGAACCGCGGAATAAGATCAAAGATCAAGAAATTAAATAAATATTTATTTTATGTCTAAAAAGTTATTTATTTCTTTTGCTTCCGCATGTTAAACAGAAAAAGAAAAGTTATTTGAGTTATTTTATTTAATAAGTAAAAGTTAAGGAAAGTTTAAAGTACGTAACGTCTCCCTATTAGTATAAGAAAGAGGGGGG
>NW_027435343.1:0-109321 GCF_044706935.1 Curcuma longa
TTTTAGTACCCTGTATAAAAATAAATAAAACGTACAAAATTATGTGAATTATAGGGGCATCAGTGTAATGAATCATACCATAAAACTTTAGAAAAAAGTGATAAAAAATTAAGAAGGAAGCCAATGTGATTGAAAATTAATTCAAATTCATACTTAAAGGTCGATAATAACTAATTTAAAAATATGAGAAAAGAAGCAAGACTTATAGTATTCATTTTGTAAATGGATGGCGAAGTCGATAGAGATGTTTTACATAGGATACAAGCAGGATGGTTGAAATGAATGAGGGTGTCAAGTATTTGTTGTGATGGTAAGGTACCTTTAAAGATTAAAGGAAAATTTTATAAAACAACAATTAGACCAGCAATACCATATGAAGCTGAATATTTGGTTATGAAATGAAACATGAGCAAAAGATGAGTACAAAGATGATGATGTTAACGTGGATTTGTAGACATACAAGAATGAACAAGATAAGGGTCACACCCATTGAGAAAAACTCTAAGATAAGCATTTAAGATGATATAGCTATGTATTTAGATGACTAATAAAATCCTCAGATTAGACGACGTTAAACTGTGATAAATACACATTAATCGAGGAAGAGAAATATCAAAAAAGACTGATTAACAATAATAAAATAGGATAAATTTCATTTAAATATAGATGATAATATAGTAGAAGATCAAGCTCAATGATATAGGATGATCCATATAGCCAACACCACTTAATAGGATAAAGGCTTAGTTGTTGTTTGAGACTTACCACAAGCTTTTTGTAAATTGATAAAAATTATATACAAATCCTTTTATCTTTTTTTCTATGTTTTCTGTTATTTATAGTATTAAATATTTGATAAATATAGTTGATTTTCCAAACACCAAACTAATAGATTTTAAGAAAGATCTACTCTTTCTCAAAGTCTCATCATGTTACCCATCAATTGTTACCATAGTTTAAAATTTCGTACTGTGTCAAGTGAAACGGTTGAAACGTATCATTTCAGTAAATTACCGAAACTTGATACCAATTGAAATCAAGGCTTAAAATCATGAATCATATCAAAGTTTTGATCTTTGACCAGAAAGATATTATTCCTATATCATGTCAATGCTCTGATGCATGATGTCGGTGACAAATTGGAGATTGGAGGAGGAAGGAGACACTATCTATGAGTGAAATTGAATTTCGGTAATTTACCAAAACAATATATTTCGACTATTTTGTGTGGTGTGGTACAAGATTTAAAATCATATTCGGCACCAACAGTGTCTTCTTCCTATACTTCATCTCATTTTTTCTTCAACACCACTCCATTACCGGAATCATGCATTGAAATATTGGCACAATACCAAAATAGTATCGTCCTAGTAAAAGACCGAAACTTCGACATAACTCGAGATTTTGAACCTTGTATGGATGTGTATAAGAGAGTTGTCAACAACAAAGGAAGAGTAGTAGGATAGTCTAAGATTGAGGATGATATGCCAACTATTCTTCATTATTGGTGTCAATGAAAATTCTAAATTTAAGTAGGATATGGTTATAGGCTTAACACTCTATGAAGATATGTGAATCTTAGTTGATTATGATCTTCAGATTTTCCACCATAATAATGAGATATTTTATGTTGAAGGAAACATCTTGAACTTGTATCTGATTAATCAATAATATAGCTTCTTTATTTTTTACTTCCTAGTATCTGATTAATCAACTTGAAATTTATTGCTAAAAGTATGCAATAGTCGAGAGAAATTTAATGATGGAGAAAGGAAACTGGATGTATGGTTCATTAGTCAAATAGGAAACTAATATTGAATTAGTAATCTAGCCCATGTTTTTTATCTGTGTAAAGTGCTTTTCAATTTTCATTGAGTCGCAATCTCAAAGTCACTCACCAACCCTTTGGACATCCCTGAACATTTTTGGTCCAAGCATCAATGCAAGAGAAGGGTCTTTTTTGCATCAAACTAAGGTTGCAACTGTCATAAAGAAGTGCTTATTAACAACACTAAGATCTGATCCCCGATCTATAACAATATGAATCTTGTAAATGCATATCATGTATTGGGTGATCACAAGAGCGCCAAAAAATGCTTGGAGAAGGTAGTTCTCTTTATTTCTGTACTTTCTAATTCACTGCTTGAATTTGGACTCTGGTTCAGTTGAAAGCAAGGATTTGGGTGCCAAGACATGCAGCTCGAAACGGATGATTTTTACGATTCTAGCATGGGACCGACACCCATACCCTTTGGCACCGCTACTGGCGGAGCCACGAGACGGAAACGACCTCATGGAGGCCACCATGAGGTTGCCACAACCTAGCAATGGCCTCGTCGAGACGCGGCCTGAGTTTTTTTTTTTCTAGGTTTCGATTCTTTTCTTTTATTTTATCATTGTAGATATTTATAGGGAAGTTTAGGATTTAGGACAGTTAATTTCCCTTCTAATTTTTTTGACAATTAATTCCTTTTCCTCCAGTAATTCTTTGCTCTCTTCGGTCGTTTCTTTTCCTCCGTTAACAAAATAAATAACAAAGACTAAGGATTGTTACATAGACTAAGGAAAAAGGATGAAGGGAGACGAATTATAAGAAAAATCATCTATAGCAATCAAATACTAATAAAAATATTTTTTAATTAATATGTTATATTTGAAAAATACAAAACTCTATCGGCACAGTACGATATAATATCAAAATTGTATTGTTCTAGTCATAAATCAAACTCCAGCACGACTCAAAATTTTAAACCTTGATTGTTACCTCTAAATTAGAACAACTTCAGTAGAAAAAACTTTTTAGCCATTCTTTGGATATCATCTTAATACTCAAAACTTAATAAAATTATACCATGACCTTCTAAAGTCTCACAAGCAGAAATATTGTTAAAAGCTACACTTTACCTATTCTTTATTTTCTTTAAAGCATCTTAAACCTTACTTGATCTAATACTATATAATTCCTAAATTACTATAATTTTCAATCCTTAAAGCCAAATTTTCTATAGAATGTTTTCTAAATTTTCTATTTTTTCTTTTAGGTCTCTAACATTACTTAAGCCTCTATATTTTCTTTCTCTAGTTTTTGTAATCTAATTAATATCTCGCTCCCTATTCTTACTTCCTAGATTATCATAACTAGTCAATTGATTTAAGCTTTGTACCATATAACAACTTTTGCCTAAATTTAACTGGTTTGTTCCTATTTAAATTATCTTCAATTCTACACTTTTGTCAATCTTTAAAACATAACTTCTATAAACTAAGCAATTAATCAATCTAAATCAATTATACCAAGAATACATCTACCAATTGACATATCAAGCATTACAATAGCACACACAAGCATTTAATCAACTTAAGAAATTCTTATAGAAGAAAAATTAACATTGCAACCTAATTGATCCATAAACAATATGCTCTTATATTTATTTGACTAAACCTAGGTTGATCAAATCAGTAACAACTAGTATCTATCTAGAAATTTCTTTTATGATAGTGTTGCCAAAACAAACGCATATTGGAAATGCATATGCAATTTGGTTTTCATTATGTGAACTCGTGCAAATGATAAAGCTGTGTGAAATGATGCTTTTCAAAAACAATAAGGGATATCACCATCAAACTTGGGACTAATAGTGGAAAGGGAAGAGGATGGAAGAAGAGAAGAGTCTTCTCATACTCCCCCTCCCCCTTCCTTTAGGCTTTGTGGAGACAAAGCGGGGGAACAAAGATCTGCGAAAGAATTTTCCTCTATGTCATATGAGAAAGGGATATAATTAGGAAAAGAAAGGAGCTAGAGATAAAAAATTACACAAAATGGAAAGGGAAAGGCTTTCCTTGTTTGTGAAATCTTGGAGAAAAGGAAAAGGGGAGGGAAAATCTAAATTTTTAAAATTGATGGGTTAACAGTATATTAAAACATTCAATTAAATAGACCCCAGTCAATTTACTCGTACTCCCCCTCCCCCTTCCTTTAGGCTTTGTGGAGACAAAGCGGGGAACAAAGATCAGCGAAAGAATTTTCCTCTATGTCATATGAGAAAGGGATATAATTAGGAAAAGAAAGGAGCTAGAGATAAAAAGTTAGACAAAATGGAAAGGGAAAGGCTTTCCTTGTTTGTGAAATCTTGGAGAAAAGGAAAAGGGGAGGGAAAATCTAAATTTTTAAAATTTATGGGTTAACAGTATATTAAAACATTCGATTAAATAGACCCCAATCAATTTTACTCGATCAGGTCCTTGAGCCATCGAACCAACATTTTCACAAACATATATTCCTCAACACTTATCGAATTAATAGCTATTTGCTCCACAAACAATCTGTCAAGAATTCACTCCTTAAGAATTTCATTGTCTGGCAAGGATTTCCTAGATTTCTACCAACACCTATTGAACTTCTTCCACATTTAGCAAACACCTCATGGACTTTTTCCCTGCTAAGTCTCCAGTTACCTCGACTCACTTGGACTTTATCTGTCTAGCATCTAGTTACTCTAACCCACTTGAACTTTTGTCATCTTTAAGTATCGAATCAACTTGACCCATATGGATTTTATCAAGTCTAACAATTTCTAAAGTTCTCATACAACAAACTTGACACTCATTAGAATAACATAAACTAAGTCTAACTTAAACCTTTTACCAACAACTTCAAAATCATTCAAACCAACAATCTCCCTCTTAACGTAAGCCTCTAAGGCATGATTGTACCAACAAGTATAACATGATTAGCAGGAAGTGACTTTAAAAATTATAAGGGATTTCAGAAATGCTCTAGGAAAATGTCTTTTATATTGTCACCATGATCATCTACACATTGTAGGTTCATGGCCATGTAAAGTGTAAAGATAGAGTAGAGTTATAGGTCTTGTCGCATATAAGCTTATCTAGCTCAAAGAGTTAATGATCGAGATAGTTTCTGTTAGGTGAAAAGACTAGGTCTTTTATATGTAAACATTTAAGAAATAAGAAATCATGATTTGGTCAAATGATTGCAAATAGTGCATTTTGCAATAAAGTCCTTTTAGTTTACATTGTAGATAACTTGGTGTCTGTGAGACACAGAAGACCATGATTATCGGTTCCTTGTGAATTATAAAATAAGGCTCACAACCAAGATGGTGTTGGACAACCCATCGAGAACGGTTGTAGTGTAATTCGGATACTGTCTGTCTTGACTGTAGAATTACACTAGTACACTTTGTGTGTATTGAGTAGGACCATTGAGGTTGTTCAATTTACTCTGACTCACAAATTGAACAAGACCTCTGTTATTAGGAATTATGCACTCTTAATCCCGATGTAATAAATGGGCACCTATAGGTAGTAATTGTTGCTTTGATTTACCAAAGGGTGAGATCTTTGCGTCAGATCAATTATTCCCGGTAAGTTGGGTGATGTTGCTATCTATACGGTGTGCCATTAATTACAGAAGGAATCCGTGTCCCAGTAGGGTTGATGATGTCCCCTTGGATAGCTCATAAGGATTGTCAAGTCAAAATCTTGCAAGTGGACTTGGTCCGACTGACAATGAGGTTGAGTGGTACTATTCAAGGTCCTAGATGTCGATTATTGAGTTGTCAGTGAACTCAGATAATTGACGGACATACGATATCTTAAACACGGGGAGCAATGCATAATATAATAAGAAGGAACCCAAAATGTAATTTGGGGATTAGATTGGTAGTGCAATAATGATCCTCTAGTGGAATGGATCGTTATTGATGGATGTAGGTGTGTATTCGGGGCTGAATACGGGATCCGAAACCCATCAGAAGGCCAGATCTAATACCTCCTCGAGGTCCCCGCTGTAGCCTAAAGTCATCTTCAAAAGGATGCAATCAATCGGATGAGATTAGTTCTCAGCCGTCGGATGAGATTGAATCTCGACCGTTGGATGAGATTGGTTCTCAACCGTAGGATGAGTTAATGGATGAGATCAACTTGTATCCGTGGGATTAGATCAAGTTGCATCCATTGGATCGAAATAAATAAAGAGGAATAGAAGAGAATAGATTAGAACCGTTGGATGAGATCAAGTCGTCTCCGATGGACGAGATCTATCCGGTTCGGTTTTAATTCTCTTTGGAAGGAAGAACCGGTTCACGAGGTGAACCAGAGATGGAAGCAAGTGAAAGCAAAGAGGAAAGTTTCAGAATTGCATACCCTGTGGATCTACCGGTACGACTTCTGGAAACGAGCCCGAGCGCCACGACCACCAAACTTCTTGGGCTCGCATCGGCGGGGTCGGCGACGAGAAGGGTCCGGTCGTAGCGTACCAGTATGTCCTTGATCTCCTGCTTGGACTGCTCGTCGACGTACTTCTGGTGGTAGGCGACGAGGGCCTTGGCGATGCTCTGGCGGATGGCGTAGATCTGGGAAGTCTTGCCGCCGCCCTTGACGCGGATGCGGATGTCGACCCCCGCGAACCTCTGCCGCCCGACGAGGAGGATGGGCTCGAAGGCCTTAAGGCGGAGGATCTCCGGCTTCACCAGCTCGATGGGGACGCCGTTCACCTTGATCAGGCCGCGTCCGCGCTTGCAGTGCGCCACCGCGACGGCTGTCTTCTTCCTGCCGAAGCACTGCACCGATTCCGTCGCCGCCGTCGCCATCGTCGCCGAACAAGCTCGAGCAAGAGGAGCACCAGGAAGCAAAACAGAGGAATCAGCTCGTAGGACAGAATCGCAATGCCTTATATACGATCCTTTCCGGCGTTGCCCTAATTCGAGACAACAAAATAAACCGGTTTCCCAAATACTGATTGGACCGGTTTACTGGAATCGATTAGCGGCCCAAGTCTATTTCGGCTCGCAGCCGCATCGTCTTCAAGCTTCGTTCTTCTGATCGCAATGGCTGACGAAACCCTAGTTTTAGATCGAGTTCCGGGCTGATACGTCAATGAAATCCTGGTTCAAGTTTCATCACAGCCCCAGGATTATGATGCAACGGTTAAATGTTTCCGCGGTTACGACGCAGCAAGATCACGGCCCCGGATCATAACTGAATTAGTTACGACGCAGCAGAATTGCAGAAGATGACAAGGATTCGAATCCTAACAAAGCCAGACAATACCCTCTTGCGTTGTGATCAATTGTAATTTTTCGATTTACCTCTTGACAGATAATCGTGGAGCCGATCGTGTGGGACTACAGTTAAATGTTTCTGCGGTTAATCAAACACGGCCGATGATCTTCATTATTCAAGAAAATATTTTCAAAAAGATATTTTTGTGTTCGATTACACATGTTAAAATGACTTGAGAATGGTCGATTGCACATGATTGCCTTTGTATTAATACAAAGTTGCAATCTTTATAGAACATAGTTTATAGCCTTTTTAGGATCTAGAGAGTTGGCCACAAAACACTATTATTTGTTTCTCCAAAACCTATAGAAGCCCATTTTACATTCGGATAGAGATATTCATTCAGCTATAGAACACTATTTGTTGCTCTAAGGCGGCAAGCCAACTAATTAGCTAGCAAAGGAAGACTCACTCTCGTAAGCAATCGTTTGCCAAACATGTAATAATGATACTTCCAAATTTGTTGGCCAAAAATTGAGGCAATGGCAATGGCAAATAACAGGCCACTAAAGGGGGCGAGGCCTATGACAACTAACTCCATGATAGACATCAACTCTAGCCAAGCTTGATCAGCTTCTGCCATGAATCCATAGTAAAATGCTTTGGTACATATGCTCCACCTGCAGAATATGCCAAATGTAATGGTGATTATAGTAAATCGTAGAAGAACAGAGAAATGTGTATGGATGAAGAGGTAAAGTAAAAGAAAGACTGCATTTGGAAAACTAAGAGCGAAAATGGTAAGATTATTACCAGGATCTTTTGCAAAGAATATATAAATCTTGAAATGACTGAGCCTTGCCCATGAGCTTTCCTAGATTATAGCAAGCCATAAAGAATCCGGACAATCCGAGAAGAAGACAACATAACAGCAGCCCTGTGAATACAAGTTCAAATAGTAAGACTCAAATAGATTCCAATACAGAATCATATGGTAGATATATGAATATCATCTAGAGAAAGATCATCCCTCTAAAGAACAAAATTACTTGTACTTTTCTATGTAATCAACATAAATACATTCACTTATGCTGTGTTTAAACTCATGTTGTAGTTTTAAGTAAAGAGTGAAAAATAAATGCAATAAAATGTCATTGTTTCAAGTTTCTTCATAACTATAAAAATGTAGATAGTATGGAAAATTCGAAACTGGATTATATTAACTATCATTACGGTTTGATCATCGTAGTCATCAGTTTCTGCAATTGCATTAGAGTGGAGAGAGGAACATACCAAGGGAATAATAGACATTCAATGTTGTAGTATCAAAAACTCCACCATAAAAGGAATTGAAGCTGCCAAAATAAATCCCATTTCCACAAACCGAATACAAGATGCTTGCCAATGAACAGATTGCCTGCAGTAACACAGTTTGGTCG
The DNA here is from genome assembly GCF_044706935.1 of Curcuma longa. NCBI lineage: Eukaryota > Viridiplantae > Streptophyta > Magnoliopsida > Zingiberales > Zingiberaceae > Curcuma > Curcuma longa. Next base: position 8,466 of record NW_027435343.1, read on the forward strand.
TATGAAAAAAATCAAACGAAAAACAATATTTTCTGCATGTTAATGAATTAATATTTAATAGGACAAAGTCAAAGCAAACCTACAATTTGAATCACAGCAAATGCACATAATATATTCCGAAACTTGAGGAATTTCAGAATTCGTCCTTTTCTTTCTGGATGAGCATGTACCCTTAGGTAGTGGGGAACTTTGCAATTTGTACAACTGGCAAATGCAAATCTTTCCTAGAGAACAAGAGAAAGGTGAACTCAGATAAAACTGAAAACAAACTTGCATAAGGAGAAATAAAGCAGAGAAATTTATACCATAAGCAAACACAAAAAACGCTAAGAAAGTTCTTGTCAGATAAGATTTGGTTCATTAATTAATCTTCTTGAATTTGACACTTCATGATCAATCACCTAGACTACTTCTTTAACACAAAATATAAAAGATGATTCATACCCAAAATAGTCAACATCTATGCTCTCTGAATGTTGATTCTCTGCATATGCATGACTATGTTGATTGCCTCAAATATATATCTTGCAGTCCAAGTCATCAAGTAAATGCTCTTGTTCGGAAACAAAGTTAGTTATTACTTAATCTCTGACAATATTCTCTTGTTTGTGAAAACCAATCAGTCCAACGCAAACCAACCACTCCAGCACAAGCCAATCAGTGGGGAAAAAAAGTTAAAAGTTTTCTCATTCAGACTGGATAAAGATATAGCGAGTGATGACTCAAATTTTCTACATTTATGTGATGGGCACTCCCCTCAAGTGTTCTCGCATTCTCAAGAACTAAAAATTTTCTGCTAGAGAAAAATTTTTCATGGGTAATAATTATAATTAAAAGGGTGTTTTTTTTATTATTGTCAAAAGAGTGCCCTATGTTAAAAAAAATAACAAAAGACACTCCACCATACATTTTCTTCCCCAATTACCACTCTTTTATCTGGCCGGTCCAATAATATTATAGTAGTTTTGGTCAAAATTAGTGTAATATATAGTAACTTTTGATCAAAATTGCTACGCTTAGGTTAACTGACTTGGATATTTGGTAAATCATTGCATTGTTTCCCCTAGAACTTAGGGAGTTATAAGATTATACATGATGTAGTTTTCTTTCACACTTGATTAGAATTGCATCATGTAGCAGTCATCTACATGTTGTGGTAGCATTTTTCAATAAAATTTTTAGACCAATTGGGTAAAGTGGCATAATTGGGAAAGAAAACTTAGATGGGATGTCCAGTGCCTTTTTAGCACCTTTTTTTTAAACCTTTTTTTTTTCATTATCAACCTTCAAAAGCTCGGTATGAAATTCCAATATATTCAAGTGATTGACTTATTTTGATATCATTATTCTCTGTATCAAAACTCAATCAATAGTTTAACTAGAGCCATTGGGAAAAAGAAAAAGGAGAAAATAACATCATAGCTTAGCATCTAATTAATTATCTTTAATTTCAATCATTTATTTATGACTATCTATACTAAAGCAAGATTAATACTTTTCTAACTTGCCTTTACAGTCATATGGTAGTCCAGGCATTCTCGGTGTACGAACTTAGAAGATCCCTCGCATTTGCAGGGTGAAATGAGATCCCTCCCTGAACATTTACAAAAGAACAATATGAAACAATTCAGAAAGATAACCCCTTTTTTGTCTCGAAAATCAAAAAGAGAAATGATAGAGAGCAGGAAAACATAGCATGAACCGTAGCATGATACATGTGGCGGTCCACGTGTACCATGTCCACGTGGACTGCCACGTGGATTTCCTGCAATTTCCCCCTCCTCCTCCTCTCGCTCCCAAAATCCCGAAACCCTCCCTCCTTCGCCGAAACCCTTTCCCTCCTTCGCCGAAAACGCGCCGCTCCCTCCTCCTCCGACGAACGCCTTTGCCTCTTCCTCCTCGCGCCGAAAGTCCTTCGCCCGCCGAACGAAATCCCCGCCGCCTCCGCTTCCCCGCCCGCCGCTGCGCTCCCTTCTCAATTCTCCCTCTGCTCTCTTCTCCTCTGATCGTCGCGCTCCCTTCTCCCCCTGCCCGCCGCCGCGCCTTCTCCCCCTGCCCGCCGCCGCGCTCTGCTCTCTTCTCCCTCTGCTCGCCGCCGCCCTCTGTTCGCCTCTCCCTCTCGTCGCCCCCCATCGCCGCCCCATCGCCGCCGATCTCGCAGCTCGACGAGAGAGCTGACGATGTATGGAGCGCTGGTGTGATTTTATATATCCTTCTCAGTGGTGTTCCTTCTTTTTGGGCTGGTAAAATCTGAAAACTGTCAATTCTACTTTGTTGCTTCACAATGCAGTTGTTCATGTTCTTCCCTTTTGCTGTTCTGTTCTGCTATTCCTAGAAACTGAAAGAGGGATATTTGATGCCATTTCGAAGGGGGAAATCGACTTTGAAAGTGGTCCTTGGCCATCAATATCAAGCAGTGCCAAGGATCTAATTGTGAAGATGCTAACCATGGATCCAAAGAAAAGAATTACTGCATCAGAAGCCCTTCGTCTGTGTTTCATGGAAATTTTCATTTATTTCTTGTGCAGATTTCATCTAGAATCTTTGCATTGTGTAAGGGATTGATTTTTCAGAACATCCATGGCTCAAAGAAGGTGGAGAGGCATCTGATAAACCTATAGACAGTGCTGTGCTTACAAGGCTGAAGCAATTCAAAGCAATGAACAAACTTAAGAAGATGGCACTAAAGGTTGTTTAAACAACAAGATACTTGTGCCACTAGTAGATTTTAGTGTTAGGATATATTTGATGAATCTGATAATAGGTGATTGCTGAAAACCTTTCCGAGGAGGAAATCAAAGGACTCAAGCAGATGTTTAGCAACATGGACACTGACAAGAATGGTACGATCACGTACGAAGAGCTAAAGACAGGATTGGCACGACTTGGCTCAAAGCTATCAGAGGCTGAAATCAAGCAGCTTGTGGAAGCTGTAAGATGGATCTTTCACACTAGGTTTTTCATGTTCATTTTCAGTTTTCTTGAACTTTACTTGTGGCTCTTTTCAGGCTGATGTCGATGGAAGTGGGAGCATCGACTACATCGAATTCATCACCACTACAATGCACTGGCATAAACTAGAAAGGGATGAGCATTTATACAAAGCCTTTCAGTACTTGTTTGGCCAGGACCAACAAACCTATGAAAGTTAAGCACTGGATAGAAGATTGGAGTTTCTTGATATGTTATTGTCTTCATTGTGATTCAAGAGGGGTGTTGATAGAATATGGTTCATCCTGTCATTGTTCATGTTTCTTGAACTGGTTCATAATCCATCTCTCTTGTGAACAGAAATCAGCCATTTCATCCATCATTCTTACTGTGTTTTACACACATTTCATAGACCATGCTCACCAATTGGATCATACAGATATTCTTATTTAATTATGAAAAACAGTTTTGAACATTCATATCACATTTCTGCTGTAATCTCAGGCCATGCTTCATGGCCAAACCAAATTCTCAATGCAACAACCAGTAAACAACGTTTGAGATACACCATGCAAGAAATGACAGCCTAAGATCGATGGAGTAGAAGAAATAGAAGAGAAAAAAAGAGTAAAAGTTTTCAAATAAATGTGATGAAGCATATGGCGAGACATGAACTGAGCTCTCCTCAAGCTTGTCACCCTCTCGTGACGATGACGAAATCTGAAAGCTTGCATGGACGGTTTCAGAGCGGCCTTGTTCGACGACCCGACGCCCGGCCGTAGAGGAGGGCGTTCCTCGGAATCAGATTCTCATCCCTCCACGAGGAGACGAGCGACCAGTCTATCTCAATAGTTGGCCCTCCCGGTAGTCCTTCGGCGGCTGACCGGCCGTGACCAGAAACGAGCAGGACTGGCCCAAGTGGAGATCGAAGGAAGAGTAAGTGTTTTGGAGTGTGTGTGATCCTTCCACTTCCACCAGCAACATTGTGTGTCCTTGAATTCTTACATTCAGTGACGTTGCCAGTCCCACGTTCGATATCCGGAAACGATATGTTTTGCCTTGCTCGACGGTGAAAGTGTTTCCATACTGTCCTCGGCCATTGAGGAGGAGGCCGTCGGGGAAAGGGAGATCTCTGCCATGTCTAACATGTATCTCAGGTCCTGTAACAGTTTAGAAAGCATCAGTCATGGTGATTTGATGAATCCTTCGATAGAAATAAGGGAGAGGCTGGAGCTCACAGTGTGGTTAGCTTTGAACCAGTCGCCGATCAAAAGGGTGTAATCATCTGCAAGAGGAGAGAATGGGACCGGAATCAATGGCCGGCTTAGAATCCTGATGCCGCCGAATCCGCCGGCGGCCTTGTGGAAAGCCAGCGAGGGGAAGTAGAAGTAGCTACCGATCTGGTCCTTCAATTGCATCACATAAGTGAAGTTGCCACCGGGCGGGATCGGGCAGTTGGTGCCATAAACGCCATCTTCCCACGAGTTTCTCCTCTGCTGTATCCCATTCCTGCCAAACAAGTTTACATATATGTCAATTTCAAGCAGATGATGGAACTGGAAGAGGAGCAGAAATGGAGCAAAAGTCGCCATGAAATGAGGAAGGGGTCAGGCAAGCTGTTGAAGACGTTGATGATGATGTTATCGTTGGTGACGACGTCGATCAGTGGCCCTAGGAACCGGCCGTTGATCAAAATCCCCTGTCTTGGCCAAAAAGAAACAGGCCATCAATTCTAACTCAAAAAAGAAGAAGAAGAAGAAGAAGAAGAAGAAGAAGAAACACACCTGTTGCTTGACACCAAGAGGCCAGATATAGCCATAGGTCACATTCCAGGTGAAGAACCTGTAAGGGTTTTCCCCGACGACACAAGAAGCCAGCAAGAGAAGCAGAGAGAAGAAAGAGGCCAGGAGGCTTCTCGTCCCCATCAGAGGAGAAGAGAGCAGAGGGAGAATTGAGAAGGGAGCGCAGCGGCGGGCGGGGAAGCGGAGGCGGCGGGGATTTCGTTCGGCGGGCGAAGGACTTTCGGCGCGAGGAGGAAGAGGCAAAGGCGTTCGTCGGAGGAGGAGGGCGCGGCGCGTTTTCGGCGAAGGAGGGAAAGGGTTTCGGGATTTTGGGAGCGAGAGGAGGAGGGGGAGGGGGAAATTGCAGGAAATCCACGTGGCAGTCCATGTGGTATGGTACACGTGGACCGTCACATGTATCATGCTACGGTTCATGTCATGTTTTCCTGCTCTCTATCATTTCTCTTTTGAAAAATAAAAATACTCTTTAAATTTATTAAAATTAGAGAACTTCACATTTTTTACTTTCAAGCCCTGTGGTTTTATACTATTCGTAAAGTGGTACAAGTTATATGTTGAAATTCAAAATATTCATATATTACAATTCTAAAATAGCAATATACTGGTTTTTATACATATTTTTAGAAATAAAAAACTACAATATATAAATATACAAAAGGAAAAGGGGATTTTTGCAAATTCAGCAGCGCAAATTTGACGGAGTCTGACTACTAGTATTAATAATTAATAATTTGACTTTAGTGTGACACGAATAGATTTTGACCTTTTCTAGTCAAGGTTGTAAGGCGTTGATTGTGACTTGGAAAACGATGGGAAGGTCCCCTGCATGGGCCAACGCAAGATAAACAATTCAGAATAGTGGATGAGATTTTAGGGAGCAACTTTGCTTGACTCATGGAGTATAGAAGATAGAATTAGATTTTAGATCGATTCAATCCAAACAAGGAAAAAGTAGAAAGTTTCCAAGTTTTAATTGAATCCAATTCTTATATGATTTCAAGTTATTTTTGGTAATCCAAATATATAATTTTTTGAACAAATTAATTTTGGAGGTGATTGGTCCACCCCGTCAGATTTTATGGAAATTAATTACGTGGGATAAATTTCCTTGTTGGAAATTTACCGAGAGGGGGGGGGGGGGTATAATATGTGAGATGAAATCTACTACACAATCCCAATCTTGTTTTGAGTTGCTAAGTAAAATATGTAAGATCAAGAAAGCGCTAGAGGGGGTGAATAACACACATTACTTTTTCACTTGTTTTTGAAAATTCATTATAGAGATGAGCAACAGAAATACAAGCACAAAAACACTTTTATTTTTACTTGGTTCACAGCTTTTGGATGCTACTCCAAGGTCCGTGATCCTTGATCGCTTCAGTAAGCAATCCACTATTAACATTCTTCTCAACAAGAAGAAGACCCGTTTCTTTTACAAAGATAGAGTTCGGTAACAAGCTTACCAACCCTTAGAATAATTAAGTGCTAAAGAAACGATTACAAGAATGAAAACAACAAATAAGCATTACCAAATGCTATGCTCGTTGGAGCTCGTAGCGATGTCACGATATTGTTGTGCGTTTGAATGCAACATTTCAAAGTTAGGAAGAGTAGAATTGGTGTCTTTGAAACTGTTGGTCGAAGGCTATTTTATTGACCATTTGGACATCTAGATCCCTTCCAAGCGCCTCCACCATGTCTATCAGATATGACCTCATCACTGAGTGTTCCGGGGATAATCCAAGAGGATCATGGTCAGACTCGAGTCCAAGTCTGGTCCCCTCAAATGAGTCAAACCCACTGAGTCCAAGCACTTGGTTGATTAGGCCACACACTGATGGAGTATGCCCATTCGGTCATCCACGTGCCGAATCCCTCCACTCGGCCGTCCACTTGCCGAATCGCTCATTCGGCAGTAGCTTGGCCAAATCCCTCCATTCGGGACTGCCATCAGTATGCTCGGGTCCTCCGTGAGTCAGAGGACCAGCGCTCTAGGGGTACGATGCCTGCCCCTCAATTCCGGCGGGAAACTCACAATCAAGTGGCTGCTCCGCTGCCACCACTCTCTCCTCGGACTGCCCCCAAGCGCCATCGTTCTCCCAGAGAGCTCACTCCCCCGATGCAAAGCGAAGGAGACCGCGGCCAGGGATCCGACTCCCGTAACCCTCGAGCCGGCAACCAAGATAACGCCCCCCGATGTAATATTCTTATGATTACAGGGGGTGCTACGGACGGGGACTCCAACCGGGCCAGGAAAGCACATAGCCGACAGCTAGAAGTTTGCGGCGTGGCCAGAGGAAGCAGGGGAGAAGGACCCCTCATTGGCTTTGGACCCCAAGACTTGGCGGGAGTGGAAACTCCCCATGATGATGCGTTGGTCATAAAAGCTACCATCGCCAACTATGACATCTCCAGGGTATTTGTCGACACCGGCAGCTCCGTCAACATCATATTCAAGTCCGCCTTCAATCAGATGCAAATCGACTTGGATGACTTGGAGCCGATGGCCACCTCTCTTTATGGCTTCACGGGGAATGAAGTGCGCCCCCTGGGACAGATCCGCCTCGCCATCTCCCTTGGTGAGGAACCGTCTCGAAGGACGAGGTACTGCTTCTTCACAATAATGGATGCTCCCTCCTCCTATAATGTAATACTAGGTCGTCCGACACTCGGCGCCTTCTCCGCCGTCGTCTCCACATACCATCAGAAGATCAAGTTCCCTGTCGGGGACTTAGTTGGGGAGGCACGAGGCAACCAGCTGACGGCGTGGCGCTGTTATGTTGACTCGGTCCGGACAGAAGCCAGGAAGACCCGGCGGACTCAGGGAGCGGAAGTGCATGCAGTCCAAGAGGTGCCTAACCCTCGTGTTGCAGCCGAGAAGGAACTCTTACAAATATGCCCCGACCGTCCGGAAGCAGCCGTACAAGTGGCCGCCGAATTGCCAACTGAACTGAAGCTAGAGCTGGCCAAATGCCTTCGCCGGAATCAGGATGTCTTCGCCTGGGATCCAACCGACTTGACGGGGGTTTCTTCTGCTGTCGCCATGCACTGCCTCAACGTCCTGCCAGGAGCCCGCCCCATCAAACAAAAGAGACGCCACTTCGGCCCTGAGCAAAACAAAGTTATCAGAGAGGAAGTACAAAAGCTGCTGAAGGCTGGGTACATCAAGGAAGTGCACTTTCCTACTTGGCTATCCAACGTGGTGTTGGTGCCGAAGTCCGGAAACAAGTGGCGAGTCTGCGTGGACTTCCGAGACCTGAACAAGGCTTGCCCAAAGGACTGCTATCCACTGCCCCGAATCGATCAGCTAGTCGACTCGACCTCCGACCATGAATACATATGTATGCTTGATACTTATCAGGGGTATCATCAAATTCCCCTCGCTGTAGATGACCAAGATCAGGTCAGTTTCATAACGGCAGACGAAACTTTTTGTTACACTGTGATGCCATTCGGACTCAAAAATATCGGAGCTAGTTACCAACGGTTGATGGATAAAATCTTCCGACATCAACAAGGCCGCAACATCGAAGTATATGTGGATGACATATTGGTCAAGTCCGAAAGGGGAAGCTCCCTCATTGCCGACGTGGAAGAAACCTGCAGCACTTTACGCCAATATGGTCTGAAGTTGAATCCCGCCAAGTGCTTATTTGGCGTCCGAGTGGGGAAGTTCCTCGGCTACATAGTAACTGAGGAGGGAATTGAGGCCAATCCCGATAAAGTTCAAGCACTGTCCCATATGGCTCCGCCTCGCAACCTCAGGGAAGCACAGAAGCTGATGGGCCGGATCACCGCACTCTCCCGGTTCATCTCCAGATCGACGGAGCGAAGCCTCCCATTCTTCAAGGTCTTGAAGCGGGCGCAGAAGTTTGAATGGAGTGCAGACTGCGACAAGGCATTCTCCGAGCTCAAAGAATACCTCTCCCAGCTTCCTCGGCTCGCCAAGCCTTCACCAGGCGAGCCCCTGTTAATGTACTTGGCGGCCTCCAACTTTGCTGCCAGCTCCGTGTTTGTTAAACAAGAAGGTCAGTCCCAGCACCCTATCTATTTCTCCAGTCACCTTTTCAAGGATGCGGAGACCCGATACTCCAATTTGGAGAAGTTAGCGTGGATGCTCGTCTTGTCCGTCCGGAAGCTACGCCCGTATTTCCTCTCTCGACTAGATTGACATTAATCTGTTCGTGCATCTCAAATTCAGAAAAAGAGTTCATTTAGTTTAATTTTTGAAATGTCCCTAGAGAATTTATACGCATCAACCATTAATGTCCACAAGGTGTTCCTAGGAAACGCTTTCATATACCTTATTACATCTCGATTCTCCAAGGGTTGTCCTATTGCGTAGAGTCCATTGAACAGATCCTGAATCCGTGCGTGTAGCCCACTTGCAAATTCGCCTTCTTGCATCTTTATGTTGTATAACTTATTTAGCAGAAGATCGCGCTTGCTCACTTAGGTGTCTGACGTCCCTTCATAAAGCTCGATGAGTTTGTCCTATAAGTCTTTTGCGCTTATGAATGGACCAACCCGGTTGAGCTCTTCCTTTGTTAAGCCACATTGGAGCGTCTAGGTTGCCTTGACATCAGCCTCATTCTTTCGCTTTGTGGTTGCGTCCCACTTTTCATAAGGTTGCGGAATGCCGTCGTTGTCTGTTGGGAGTGTGAATCCTGTTTGGATCACAATCCACATTTCCACCTGCATTTTGAGGTGGTATTTCATTCTACCCTTCTAGTAGATAAAATCTTTTCCAGAGAACAGTGAAGGTTAACGATGCTATAGTCTTCATAATGGGCCATTTAACTTGCACACACAAAAAAACAAAAGAATGCACCAAGACTTGGTTTTGGATTAGTAGTGCGGAAGAAAATTCAAAATTGAAAAATTAGAGCAAAAAAATTTAAAAAAATACTCGATCAATGGTGGCACTGAAATTCAACATCCCTCACTCTAATACCAATTGCAAGATCGAGTAAGAGCGCTAGAGGGGAGTGAATAGCGTTGTTTCACATTTTCACTCTTTTAACAATTCATGCGTAAAACAAAAGTATACGATATCAGAAAGTGCAATGGAAAGAATAAATGTGAACACTTTTATTTTTACTTGGTTCACAGCCACAGGCTATTACTCTAAGGCTCACGATCCATGATCATTTTCGACAAACAATTCACTATAGAAACTCCCCTCTTACGAAGAATTTATCGCTTTTACAAATATGTTAGGATTGATAAACTTATACCATCCTAATTTCTTAAGTACAAAAAGCAATAAAAAGATTATCGACTGAGAGCAGTAGACTTGTAGTAGTCGATGCAACTCCTCGGCATTACGACAGGGTTCTGGATCGGATGTTTATGCGCAGGAAGTCGTCGTTGATGCGTATTGAATTGATGTTAGGGTTTCCCCTCACAGCTGCTTATAAAGCCTAATTCGGGCGCTCGAAAGTCCTTCCAGGTGCCTCCACGTCATTCCGTCAATCCACTTTCGATGCTGACTCGACATCTTCCAAGCGCCTGAATGCTGATGTGGAGGTTACCGGATCAACTTTGACTCCACAACGCCTTATCTCGATCCGAGCGTCTGGAGGCTGAGGTGTCTCGACCACAGGGACTCTACCATCTCATCCACCTCGCTTGCCCGTTCAGCTGACGTCCGATCGCTTGGATCCCTTCGGGGTGCCTAAACCGTCCAGTCACCTGGATTCGAATAAGGGCCTAGAATATAAAGTTTCAACCTCTCCTTTCCTGCATTACAAGTTAGTCCAAAATCAAAGATAACAAGAAGGATAATAGTTTTTGCAAACTGTTTGGTCTTGACTTTAAGTTTCCAATGAAACCCTACGTCATACCAAGTTTCCAAGGAAATCCTACATCAGATCGACACATAGTGTTCCCCTTACCAGGAACACATTCTCACCCAGTCCACTTGGAAGAATTTATCTTTTGTCAACCAGGTCCTCCAGACCCGTTGGACTTTTGCTCAGCCTTGATCCTCGGCCTCCAGGTCTTCCACTACTAGACGTCCGATCCTCCAAACCCACTAGACTTTTCCGTGTAGTGCTCTGATCTGCCAAGGACTTCTTGCCCAGTCCTCCTAACCAGGACTTCCTTGCCCAGTCCTCCATATCAGGTCTTCCTTCCAATCTTCCAAATCAGGACTTCCTTTGCCTAGCCACAACTAGAACTTCCTTTACCTAATCTCAACTATGACTTCCTTTGCCTAGACTTAACTAGGACTTCCTTTGCTACCTATACACTCAATTCAGCTCATTAGATCACTTCTCAAACTTAACTTGAACCCTTTGTCATTATTAAAATTCAGGTTCGATCATCTAGTGCTCCATGCACCAACAAGATCTTCTCATCTGGGCACTTGGAGATGATGTGGGTGTCTGGAGCTCGATTTGGGCACTCGGAATCAATGATTTCGACTAGCTAATTTTGATTCTTGCATCACAGAGTTAGCACAACAAGTATCGTATATAAGTTTTAGGGATGTTAGTCTTACAACTGTCTAGTCTTGACTTTTGGATTTCTAACGAAACTCTAGGTCAGATCTGACGTCTATTGTTCTCTTCAAGGAAACACGTCCTCACCCACTCATCTCAAGAGAGTTTACTTGGTACCAAACCTTGATCCTCCATACCTTGTTTGGACTTCCTTCTTAGCCTTTGATCCTTGATCCCCAATCTCTGGTCCAACTTGATTTTGATCCTCTAGACCCCATCGAGTCCCTCCATTTAGTGTCCTTGATCTGCTAAGATTTCTACCCAGTCCTTCCGACTAGAACTTCCTTATCTAACCTTAGTTAGTCTTGCCTAGCCTCCAGTTAGGACTTATCTGATTGTGCTACTTGTACACTTGGTCAAGTTCATTAGATTATAACACAACTTAACTTTAAGCCTTTATCATTATCAAAATCAGGTTCGATTATCTGGTACTACCAACAAAACACTCAAGATTGAGTCCACTAGATCTATATTTTCTTTGCACTTCTTTCTCACTTCAAATAATTTCAAGATTTGTCGCATTCAATAATACATTATAATGTATGAACAAATGTAATATTATTTTGGACATATAAGGATTGAGTTCCAACTATGGTGAATTATAAAATTAATCTTTTTCAATGGGCAATTGATCTAAAAATGATAGATTGTTAGATGGTCCACTACGATCACTTTTCGATTTACCTTAATGATCAATGAGAAATTTTCGTGAGATTAAACCGATCACTTCCAAGATTAATTCGTCTGAAGGGTTGGATATACATGCCAACTAAAAAAATACTGATATTATTTTGAGTTGATCAATAAACATTATGGAGATTGATATTTTACCAACCATATATATCTGAATTGTTTAATGAGACAGTTTAATAGTCAAATAAGATGATTTTTACTCGAGAAATCTTCATTGGTTAGGTCTAACTATTTACCTGTAAAGATTTTTTTTTACAGATATTTGATAGTGATTTTATCAAACCATATAAATATGGATCATAAAAAATCTAATATATGATGTATTACAACTTTATATTGTCATATATTAATTTATTAGAATTTTACATGTTTATATAAAACCATATATTGAAGCCACTCTATAATTTAGAATCTTATTATAAATTATTTAAAATTTCAGTTTATGATTTATAAGCTTTAAAATTATATTATAGAACAAAGCGATATTTAAAGCTTTAATTTTCAAAAAAAAAAAAAAAGACAACATGATGAACTATCATTATTATTTTGGAGCAAAATGCTTGAATCATAGATTTGAAAAAATGCTATACAAATTCCACAAAGTTACAACTATGTGAAATAAAACACAATGAAATGTTTTAAGAGACATGTGAATACTGTCAAAATAAATAAGAAATACAGGGACCCTAGAGAGGGCAACATGGGAGGCACAGAATTAGTAAAACAAAGATACATCCTTTGGAACTCAACTCAACTCAACACACTGCACTGATATAAAATCAACCAATGATAAGCTCTTTACACTAAATTTTTGAAGGTGCCTTGCTTGCAAGGCTTCGAACCCGAAAAAAATGAGGGGAAAAAAATTAAATAGCAGATACATGTACAAGAGAGGAGGAAGCTGATGCAGAAAATCTCACATTGTTATGGCACAGAGATCTTGAAAGACTGTCCGGATGTTAGGCCTCTCATTTACTGGAAGAATACACTGAAGCGATACCGCAAGTAGTTCATCCATCACCCTTGGAGCTTCCTCCAATCCTGAGATATCCCTGTCAAAGCAATCTGCTCCCCGTCCCTCCCTGTTGCACATCTGCACCCAATCAGTGAGATCCACTGCACCCGTTTGGCCTGAGATGATATCACCAGCACTTCTTCGAGTTAACATCTCCATGAGAATCACGCCGAATGCATACACGTCAGCCTTAAATGATGGGGATGGCTTGCTTGCAGTTTGCAGCTCAGGGGCTCGGTACCCAAGAGCTCCCAAGTTTAAAATCTGTTCTGCTGTCCCGCTGTGTGTCATGAGACGATGAAGGCTATAATCTGTCAGCCTAGCAGTGAGATCTGGGCCAGTGAGGAGGATATTTGTTGGTTTTACACTTCCATGAGCTAGGCCCTTCTCATTATGTAGGTAATACAAACATCGAGCCACATCAATAGCAATTTTTAACCTTTGCCTAACCGAGAGGCAGGAGTACCTTCTAGGTGTTGATTCTGCATAAAGAAACAATTTAAAAAACAACATTAGATGGCCAAATTATGTGAAAGATTAAACATTAGATAAGCTCATTTGCTGGAAGAGTTTAACTTCAGAATTACCAATCTAGTTTCTAGCCTTAAGCAATGGTAAATGTAATTAAGGAAATAAGGGCAAATAAATGTTCTCTGATAACGGTAGTACAAGCAAAATTGGCTAAAAGCGAAAGACCATACAAAATAGCACAAGGGAAAAGAAGAATTATAGCAATAATTGTGGTTTTAATGTCCATGTTTGATCATTCTCAGCAACTGCAAGTCTTATTATTTCGCCCCATCTTGCATGCCCATGTTTAACCGTTCGAACATTTTGCTCAAGCTTGTGTATAACATTCCATCTCACAAATCCATGCAATTTCCTCATTAGACCATTTGCGGCCTGATTTTGTTCTTTCAATTATGCTGTATTCAGAAACTTGTGGTGAGTGTTATTTCCTAATGTTGAACTCTCTTCTAGTCTAGCCAAGATTAATCTTCCTTTTCTTGAACTTATCGAACCTATGGTATGTAGTGTGGTAGGGAACCTTTATGATGAACTTATCAAAACTATGGTACGGAGTCAAAATGTATTAACAGGAAAGGAGATATTTAGGAAAAAAATTGTCTTTTGCAGATAAGAATCACCCCCAAGTTACACTAGTTATAAGCCAATGGTCATGCTAAAAGTGCATTAACAATCCTCCATTTTATTTCATCATAGTTGATCAAAATCCCTTCCCTAAAATTATACAGAAGCCTCCAGTCTTATATTTGCTTCTTGATATTTGATAAAACGAATAATGCTAGGCTTCAGCAATGAGTTAATTGATGTCACATGTCAAGCAATATTGGAAAAACAATGGAAATGCATCTTCTGAAAGCATTGATCCATCCATGCAAGTTGAAGCACATATATGATGACTAAAAAAATGTAAGCCCACTACAGGTTTCAGTTGCAAATTGTTCATGTAAGATTAACAGGGAAGTCGTTTCCACAGGTTACGCAGCAGTTGAGTAACCAATGCCAATTTCCAAAAACTAGATGACATAGAATAAAGTTGAAGAAGTCGTACCATAAAGATAAAGTGACAAACTATCTCCATTAACATAGTCAGAAATGATCAATCTTTCTTGCTCTCTAGGGCCCCAATAATAGCCTCTCCAAGGGATGATATTTGGATGTCTAATGGTCCCAATTCTCTTTGCCTCCTTGGCAAATTCTTTTTTGACTTTAACAAGGCCTACTCTTAGCCACTTCACAGTCAAAACGTGACCGCTATCAAGGGTTGCCTTGTAGGATGTGCCATGGCTGCTTCTACCAAGAACTTCTGCAGGGGCACGAGATAATTCTTCAGCTGTGAATATCAAAGAGTTGTCTAAGAAAAAGAGCTCTCCAGCTAAACGATCTGGTGAATACACATCTAACATGGCTGGTTGCTCAGATGCAAGAGAATCAATAAAATGAGGCGATGAGCACAATGGTGATCCTGGAGAAGACCTCTCTCCCGTATTAGCAGGATAAGTGTGCACATTATTCATGGCAGTTTCTGAAGCTCTACTATCAGAATAACCATATGCAACAGCCTCTGGCAACAACTCTTTCTGTGCTGATACTGTTCTAGAAGCTGTCAATAAATGGTCATTGGAGAAACTAACTGAAGAAGTGATGGGATTATCATTTGATGATCTACATATATTTGAACGGCCAAATCTCCCAAGCTTTAATTCTCTTCCAGTGGTTTGGTCTCCAGAACAATTCTTTCCACAAAGTTTTTGGGATCGAATTACGTATAATGTCATCACTGCAAACAAAAGTAACATGACACCACCAACTGATCCAACAATAGCAGCTATTCGGAGACTATACTTCAAATGGTCATGATTTTGACCCAACTCATCATCATTTCCTGAAGTCATGCCACGAGGAGAAACTAGTAATGTATTTCCAGGATAAAATGAGTTTCTTGGAAAGTGCTGCAGACTTTGTGGGATGGTGCCAGACAGATCGTTATAGGAAACATTAAAAGCTTTAAGAGTTGGCTGAGGCATATCAGGTATATCACCATCAAAATGATTCATTGACAGATCAAGGATTTCCAAAGAGCTGAGCTTGCCAAGTTCACTAGGCAACTCTCCAGACAAGGAATTATTTCGAAGAATAAGCAGCTTCAATCTTTGCAAGTTAATAATTTCTGGCGGCAATGGACCAGTCAATGTGTTATCAGATAAGTCAAGGCTCTCTAAATGATTATAAGACGGTAAAACAAACGATTCAGTTGAATGTGAGCTCTGAATTGGAATATTCCCAGAAAATTGGTTTCCTGAGAGATTCAAACTAGTTAAAACAGATTTGAAAAACCCTGGCAGAATTGGTCCAGAGAATTCATTCAGACTGAGATCAAGTTCAGACAAGGAAGGATAGTTTTCAAATGCAGATGGAAGAAAGCCTGCTAAATGGTTATTCTGAATCCTTATGGATCTCAAATTCTGAAATTGTAATGCCTCAGGATAGGTACCCGACAAAGAATTTGAACTTAAATCAATAACTTCTAATGTGTTTCCCCAACTGGGAAGAACCGATAGATCACCAGAGATATTATTATTACTCAAATCCACTGATATACACAACCCTATACTTGAAGGCAATGAACCTGTTAGCATATTAAAGGAGAGGTTCAGAAGCTTCAGGGATGTAGAGTTGACATCCAAAGCATTACCTGCAAAAACATCAAATTTGTCAATTTTTGAATGAAATAATACAGTGTATAACAAGAGAGACAAAACTTTAGCTGAGATTATAACTAAAAATTTAGAAAAGACAAGCATTGGTACCATGAAGGAGAATTTTTTTTTTCCATTTCAGACAGAGCACTGAGGTGATTTTCATGAAACTATTTGTAGGGAGACACGAAATATTGTTTTGACAAGATTGTCGGACTTTGACTTTTTTCCAAAAAAGGAAAGAATTTAGAAAAGAGAACATCTACATTCATGCCCTCATTGTTAAAGGTCAAAATGTCCAGGACTTACGGGATACATATCAATCTAATCAGCACGTTATCTACTTTGCCTACGATATTGATCCACCAAATTATCAAACCAATTTGCCTACCTATAACCCTCATCAAACCATGTTTGTTCAAACTATTTGGGGTGGCCAATGTGCCTTCCTCCATACACCATAATCAATTAAAAACTTTCAAAATTCTTCAATCTTTCAGATGATATTTGATATAATCAAAGGAGACACTGAAGACCTCGCAAACTGATAACGCCATCACACTAATCCATACTTGAATCTTTAAAAGAACAAGTTTATTGCATGTATTGCTATATACTGAAACAGAAGAATTGTTGGTTTGTATCACCCCTCAATTGGTGCTTTGCATGGGATTCAAGAGAGAAATTCCTAATTTTTCTCAGTGATGGGTCTTCAAGCACAAGCAAGGAAGTTATACAGGCTTAAACTGCCCATCCTACTCATTTGAATTTCTTTCAGAACAGATGCATCTGAAAGAAAAAAAAGAACACTTTTCTCTTCCCATACACATCAATCAACCAGCCACATATGCAAGCAATTTTGTTTCGTCCATCCCACTAATCAGGGCATGTGTTGACATCCACAATCGAGAATTATATGGGAAAATCATGTTTATCTATAAGGGCTTATTTGAACATGCAATCAAGAAATATATAGCAGGCAGGAAGGACTAAAAGTCAATGCCCCTCCCCCAAGATAATACTAAAGTTTATGCAGGATAGTGTTTATTGTTTAAGTTGTGCCAATTGTATATGCACTAGGAAAAACCAACGGAGCAAATACTGCTAGAAAACAAAAATAAAAGGCAATATTTCCACTTAAGTTGATTTTCCTCACGCTGAAGGTATGACAATGTATGCAAAAGATAACACAAAAGTCTTTGTACCCCGAAGGAACATAAATTATCCTGAAATCACAGAAAAAAATCTACACAAGATGTCTACTTGGTTCATAGTCTTATGCATAATGCAGTGATATCTCTATTGGCAATGATTATGAGAGGTAAAAAGGAATAAAATCACAGTTAGTCTGAAAAGAAATATCAAGGAGAATCTCAAGAAAAATCTCCTTCCGATGAGTTTTGTTTCTCCCAAGTTTCATAGAAGATCTTAGTAATGTCATATACAGTGCTAATTTACCTGTAAGCTCATTTCCACTGAGATCTATTTCCTGCAACTGCAGCGAACTTGCAAGCAATGCTCCTGGTATAGATCCATTCAGATAATTACCAGAAGCACGAAAAATTTTTAAGCTATAAACAGAATTGAAAGCCGGGAGCTCTCCAGTCAGCTGATTGTCGCTCACATCTAAAACCTCCAAATTCTTGAACGTTTGAATCAAGTCATTTGTAAAGAAGCCACCAACGAGCTCGTTATTGCTCAAATTCAAGTACTTGACCGTGTTCCCCAAGCCCGTGAAGTTGACTGTGTCAACAAGGAGGTTTCCAGTGAAGCCATTGCTACTCAGATCAACATATTCATTGTACCGTAAAGCCGAAAGAAGCTCCGCCATGTCACCCCGCAGGCCATTGGATCGCAAATCAAGCACCCTAAGCTGCTGTAGATTCCGGAACCCAGTCGGGAGCCCTTGCGTAAAATTGTTACAAGAGAGATTGAGGAGCAACAGCCCGCCGATCATAGTGATCCGCTCAGGCACAGGGCCGTAGAATCTGTTCCCCGAGAGATCCAAGAACCTGAGCTGGCTCATGCTGCCGAGCCCGGGCACGAGGCGGCCAGTGAAGTCATTTCCGGCGAGGCTGAAGTTCTGGAGGTAACTAAGGCCAGTGAGGGTTGAGAACTTGAGGTCGCCGCTGAGGCCGAGGCGGGAGATGTCGACGGAGACGACATTCCCAGCGGCGTCGCAGGAGACGCGGAACCAGGGGGGAGTGGAACTGCAAGGGGCGGATCCCGGCTTCCATGAGTCGAGGGCGCCGGCGGAGGGGCTAGAGATGCCCTTCTTGAACTCGAGGAGGGCCTTGGCGTCGTCGGCCGGGGCGGCGGCCGAGCGGGAGGAGACGAGGAGGAGGAAGACGAGGGGCAAGGCGGCGCGGAGGTGCGGATCCATCGCCTTCCAGGGTCTCAGGATCAGGGAGAAGGTGAGTAAGCCCTAGCCATGAGAGGAGAGAGACAAGGCGTGGGCGTCTTCGAAGTTAGAAACGATGAGAGTGAATAACATTAAGGTAGAGAAGAGAGAAAGAGAGAAGAGAGGAAGGCGCACACAGCTACGGCCTACAGACTGTAAAGGACTGAGGGTTTGTTTTTAAGTCAAAAATTAAAAGGACGCTCGGACGAAGTAAATCATAAAAGAACTTTTTTAAAAAATTAAAAAGACATTGATTTTAATCGATCTAACATAATTTTAATTAGGTTGATAAAAATTATTTAAAATTTAAAACTTTAATAAAATAATTAATTTATCATATTATAACAGTTATTATGCAATTTTTACATGTTATATCAATTATCAAATAACTTTTTATATATTATTGTTAAATCTTAAATTTTAAAATTTTTATACGTTTAGTAACTATCAAATAGCTTTTATGTGTTTAGTTATGAGTATTTTCTATACGTTATGATGAAATCCTAAATCTACAAATTAAGAATTCTAAATTTTAAATTTTAAATACTATTATATTAACATACTTATACTTTTTATCACATTGTAGTTAAATTTTAAATTTTAAAATTAATATCCTTAAGTTAATTCTGAATATTATTATATTAAAATATATTTTATCAATTTAATTATAATTATTTTAAATTAATTAAAATTAATTTAAAATAATTATAATAGTTATATAATAATTTTTATACTTCAGCAAAACGTAGAATCTGTCATCCTAACGATTTCATACAGTCGGCTTCACAATCATATGTGAAAAGATAAATTAAAAAATTACAGTTGGTCATGATAAAAAAGATATTACCTCAACTTAATAATTTTTTATATATCATAGTAATTAGTTGTATCTATTATAATAATTTTAAAAATAAAGAATATCACACAAGTATTATATAATTTAGAATACTTTTTAAATTTTTATCCTTATATTTATATATATATGAATAATAAAAATGGAAGAATCTGTTTGAGATGTTTTGTAAATCACAATCACACACTAGGAATAACCACCTGACAAGCTAATTAGTTGGATTGAATCAAATTAATTAGCTAGTCTAATACGTATTTATCACACATTCATTGGATTCATCTGTTGTCATCTAGTCGATGACTAGGTAAGATATAGTTGTAGGTACGATGACGAGCATCATGACAATTGATTTTTGTCCATCCATTCCAATAGAGACGCCTCTTTATTTACAAATCTTGGAAGCGACCTTCCGTTTTAATTTTTTATTAAAAAAATACTATATATCATTGTTATTGAAATATCTTCTAATATTATTTATATTATTTAATATTATTATCTACATCTAAATTTTTAGCTTAATTTTTGAATTGATCCCACTATGAAATCGTCGCTACTAGTAACTGATATACATGTTATAACAGTTACAGTTTCGTAGTTGTTACAACACAATCGACTTATTTAATATTCAAAAATATGTATAATATAGCAGGTATAATTTCGTAGTTGTTACAATAAGAATATTAAATGAGCAAATCAAATCAGCATTGTAGCAGTTATAATTTTATAATTGCTATAATAATTGTAGTAATTACGATTTCGTAACTATTACAATATGAATAATAGATGAACAGATTGAATAAGTATTATAGTAACTATGATTTTGTAGTTGCTACAATAATTGTAACAATTCTGATTTTGTAACTGTTACAACGTGAATGGTAGATGAACATGGTTGAATCTACATTGTAGCAGTTACGAAACTGTAGCAATATGAGTATTATTGAATAGGTTAAGTATTCGTTACAGCAATAATGATTTTGTAACTACTATAACATGAATATTTTTAAATATTAAGTATGTTGAATATGTTGTAGCAGCTACAAAATTATAGCTGTCATCCAACTGATATAGAAATTAAGATTTAAATGAAAGATAATAGTATTTAATAATATTTGAAGATATTTGGATAAATATACTATATAATAGTGAGGTAAAATATTTTGTTAATTAAAAAAATTAAAATACGATGCTCCTATGATAATTTAAAAATAAAAGGACACACTCTTTTGTCCTTAAATTTTTTTTATCACAAATTTAATATTATTAATCATCAAATCACTCTTTTAGGATATTGAAGTAAGGACGATGTAAAAGTTAAAGAATTGTTTTTCTTAAGATAATATTATCGGTGTTTATTATTATAACTTTTGATAGAAAATAAAGAGAATCTTAGCTAACTTTAACCCTTATAATATTATCTCACTCTTTCAACATTTATCCAGGACCAGTAAAATTTTTTTACATCTAAGATTAATTGAATCATAAAAATTATAATTTTAAATTATTTAAAAAAAGTTAAGATAATATTATGGTATTACAACTTTTGATGGGGAAATAAAGAGAAATCTTGGCTAACTTTAACCCTTATAATCAATAGAGAAAACTCGTAATTGAGTAGAAAAGTTTAAAAGGGTTTGATTTTGTTTTGTTTTTTTCTCTCTTTTCTTTTGTAAATTTCCACTTGTTGTTTAGGTTCGCGCACGGCATCATACTTGGTCGCTTTCGATGTGTGTGAGATGCAAGTTGTAAGGATGTGTCTCCATTGGTACGATTTTATTTTGCTTGCCTTGGCAGTCGCACAATGCAAGTTGTGAGGTTGTGATCAGCTAGAGGCATGTTGTTGATTTGGTGTAGGAACTAGTGATACGTCCTTTCAATTTCTCCAACCATTGCAAGGCAAGGCACATCCCTCGTGCCCTTTTAACATTGCCCCTTTCTAGCAACAGTGCATCCCTTCCCTAGCTAGCTAGATGTTGTTCCATCCTTCGACTATGCAATTGATTGGATGCTTTAGCTCATCAGTTGTACTAATTAGCATTCGCACACCCTTACAACCACGTACCAATTATGCATTTACTTTAGACCAGCTTTAATAATTCATCACTCAATTTTAAATATTAATATCTCATTCACTTAAAATAATAATAATAATAGTTAATAGTATTCCGGTTGAGATCGTCTCGTGGATACATCATCAGCCACATAGCAACGAAGTTGACTTCGTGAGGAGGAAGGAGAGGATGAGCTCCAGGGCTTGCAAGCACCAACATCGTGAGAGGGAGGGTCAGGGGTGCCTAGACTCGACCACTCCGATGCTCAAGTCAATCACCGGAAGAAGACCAAGCACTCGGACTCTCAATTAGGGATTTGGATTCTCAATTGAGTACTCGGACTCCACTCGGCCATGTCTGATTCCTGCTCGGCCCCATTTAAGGCTCACTTCTCTACTGAGGTCTTATCCAACAACAAACCGATTTCTCTTTTTGTCTTTATCAATTTGTCAAATCGCTGCCAAGGAGTTGAATAATTATGTGACATGATGACAGTATGGTGTCAAATAATGCAACTTCATACTTGCTATTATGACAACGATAAGATATTTTCCACACGATGAGATATTTTCCACACCTTGATGAGATACTTTTCAGTGGTAGAAGGTCTCGATGAGTCGAAAGTTAGAGCTCTTACTCTTGGTCCGTTGTTCGGGCAGGATTGCGTGAGCCGAGTTGGGACCCAAGGTGGAGGTCGAACTCCCACTCGTGAGTTAACAGAATTGGTGGCCAAGTAGGGCTTGGGTTGCCGAGTCAGGGTGGGTGAGGTCAAGTCAAGTCAAATCAATTTTGTGTCCGATGTATCTCGATCTTGTACTAGACGTGGGCTATGTCATAACACCCATAACAACAATGATTTACTTATGAAATAGCCTCGTTCCTATTCTATCTAGACTTCTCTGTTAATATTAGTGATAGAGAAATAAGAGACAAAAAAAACTTACCTCTCTCTGAACCCTCTTATAATGAAAAGATGTCTCCTGCGTGTTAAAGTACTCCACTAATAATTACACACCTCTTCGGTCCATAAAATTGTACTAAACTAGTTTAGGTTGAAATTTAAAATATAATTTACAAGTTAAGAAAAAGGATTTATTATGTTTTTTTTGGATAATCCAGCTCTTGGCTCTTACAATCTAATTAATCTTGAAAATGATCGATCTGATCTCATAAAAATTTCTCATTAATTATCAGAGTTCAAAAAGCACAGATGAGTCCTTGCAAACTGTCCAACATCATAAGTTTTTTAAATTCCTTAAATGTAATGTGTCTTTGATGAAATTTGAATTCTCGTTGCCTAAGGAGTCCGTCTCACCTCTTACCATCCCATCATAGGCCCAAGGGCTTGAAAAAGGATGTATTATGGTTGAATTGTATATATGTCTTACCTCGAGATGCATGTGCTATCTCATATTGACCCCTATAATTTCCAATTTTTATCTTTTCCCAACGACCCAAGTTTGCATCATCCTCAATGGAATCTAATCATCTTAGTCATTGAGATTTAAAAAAAAAAACTAATCATGAAGGACTAACTTTTTAAATACAATTCTAATAAACTGACTATGTCAAACTCTAAGGCCCTAATTGAAACTAATCCATAATAAACTGATTGCTTTGGACCTTGTGGTGACCTTGCCACTAGGAGTTGAACTGAAATTCTAAAATTAGGCATGCCATTGCAATATCACACCGTGATATATATAGCGGAGAAAGCAAGGGGTCACGTGGTAGGTGCAAGATAAATGGAGCGACATTGGTTTGACCCAACATAGGGCTCAATGTCGGGTCCATAGATCTAAGGGTGGGGGTCATATAATTGCGGCTTGACCTGAATAGAGCCTTATAGAGGAACTCGGGTGAGTGGGAAAAGTGTGCGGACACATTCGGAGGACGTGGGATGACGTGCGAAAAGTGCGCGGAGAGCGCGGTAAAAACCTCTCCTACTCTTTCTAGCAAGGCTAAAAGAGTGCCCATATAGACCGGCGAAGAGACACAGTACTATTTTTTGGACTAAGTAACCACTTCATTTTGTCTTTTACTTCTTTCCTACGCCTGACTTGAGCATGGAAAGAGTCTTGTTAAGGTTCATCTTGGCTCCCTTCTAATTTTACATGATATGATACTTGCAACTTTCTTGCTCGTCTGATATTCATGGGAGAGTTCTTGCTCATCTGGCAGTCACCCTTTTGCCGATCTTTATCGGAGCTCGATGTGCCTTTTGGGGGTTGTCCCTATTTGCTTTAGGTTGACAATTGATAATCCCCAGTTCTGGTTGCTTAATCCAAAGGTGCCCTAATTGATTACTCACCGACCTAATTAATTGTCGATCTGATAGGAACCGACCCGATAAGGAATTACTTAATAGAAGTCTGACCAATGTTTGACCTGTTTGTGGTACTGTACTCTAATCTCTTAAGGAGCAAGGGCAGATCTAGGATTTTAGATTTTTTGAGGGGCATATACGAAGTGACGAAAATAATTATTATATGTTGTATATAACTTTCAAACATAAAAATATAATAATTAAAAGAATACTCAAAGTTCATGTTAATATATTATCGAAAGAGGAAAGTTAAAATTTCTTTAAAAGATATATTCAATTAAGTGTCAAATATAATTCTCTAACTAAAAGGAATTTGACGTTGTTTTAAATTTTTAAAGTCTTCAATGATAGCTTATATGCTCACATTTTTAACAATTTCTCTCTCAATATATATACCATTAACGCATATGAGAGAAAAACATCCTCCATTTTACTTTGAAGCCTTATTTTTCATGATATTCATTGTAAAATATAATCATTCTATAGTAGCAGTGGAAACCAAAAGAGTAAGCACGAATACAATTACTCTAAAAATGAAGTTGTATGCAACAGACTTGTTAGTCTTCACTAACTATTGATATTACTCTGAAATAGTTGAAAGATTTTTGTAGTCAGACCTTTGACTATAGTATATCGTAATGCTTCAATTGCATCTCCAATTGCTATTTGTCATCTCTTGTAAAATCTTGGATATAAAACTTTTCAACTATTTACATATATCCACAACTCTAAAAGACTCCACCTTATTTTGAGGATTTAAAGCATTACTAAGAATTTGCAATTTCATAAAATCATCACTAAAGCACCTATTAATTTCTTACAACTATGAATCTAGGGTTGGCTTTAGGTAATGACCTATGCCTAGGACCCCAATTTTTATTGGGGTCTATTATTTTTAACATATTAAATATATTTTTATGTATTATTTTTTAAGAGAATAGAAAAGAATAGGGCCCACGTGATAAAAGATTTGTATAATCTCATTCTCTAATGAAAGCTTCGATTTTCGCAAAGATATCATTATGGTTCCAACGGATAGACCCATAAAGGGGCTCTTTTTTAACATTTTAAATTTATTTTTAATTATGCATGTTATTTTATAAGATCTCATTTATTCCTCTTTAATATCAACTGTAGTCTTCTCTCATTACGTTTCTTCTTCATTTGTGACGATTTCTCCTCTCATCGTTAAGAACATGAATTAGAATACAATCCAAAATAAAAATGCTAGATTTTTTCGAGTCCTTCTCTTCCCCTTTTCCAACTCCCCCTCTATGTGCTTCTCTTGAAAACATTTTAACACATGATATTGCAATTGATTATTTAGACTATTTTTCGAATGGAAAGTTTTAAAAGAAATAATAAATTTAGAATTAAAAACATCACTTGATATTGAATCTTATAAAAAAAATTAAATTTTTTTTTCAATACATGGATAACTTATAGAATATTACTGATCATTCAGCTGAAAGAAAATTTTTAAAAATAAAATTAATGAAGTTTTATTTATGTTCAACTATGTCTCAAGAAAAATTAAATAATTTAATAATTTTATGAATTAAAAAAATATTATTATCAAAACTTGAATATAAAATTTTAATTAATAATTTTGCACCTCAAAAAGCTAAAAAAAATAAATTTTATATAAAAATTTATTTTTTAAAATTAATATTTTAATTTTAAAAAAAATTTAAACCCATTGTTATCATTCTAAGTCTAAATGAAAAAGGGTGTGGAATTTTTTTAAAACAATGTAGGCTTATTATTATTATTATTTTTTGCCTAGGCCTCAAATAGGCGCTTGAGCCGACCTATGCGAATCTATAGAGGTCTACCTGATAATGATGCTCAATGATGAAATTATCTTGACGAGCATGGGCTCGATCTCGTCTATTAATATACGGAGCACTGAAATTAGGAACGTTAATATTTCAAAGTTCACAAAAAGACTTCACTTATACAAGCAAATCATTCCACTTGTTTTTCTTCAAGTAAATTTTTGGTAGATAATACAAGCTACATTGCATTTATAATATCCCAAGACTTACTTTTGTAGGATCGGAAACACGCTAGAGGGGGGGTGAATAGCGTGTTGCACGCTTTTCAATTTTTTCATAAATCACGATTGCGAACGGAAGCGAGAGATAAACTCGAGTGCGAAAATAATTATAAGCAAGAAGTAAATAATGTGAAAAGTAAAGACTCGGTTGGTTTTTTACTTGGTTCACAGCCCAAGGCTGCTACTCCAAGGCCCACGGTCCTTAACCGTTTCCTTTGGGCAAATCCACTAAGGCACTTGCTCCACTAAGGCAGCAAGTGTATCGACAATTACAAAATCAAGAGTTTACAAAAAGCTCGGTTTAAGGAAATTGACAATAATAAACTAGTACCGACTTTTTGTCCGCGCAGTTGCTCCCCGGATGAAGATATCGGCGTCTCGGTGTGATTTTGAGTTGCTTGGATCGAGTGCAGCACCGACGTCGAAGAACGGAAGCTCGGGAGTCGCGAGAACGGAGTTTGGATGCGTGAAAGAGTTGTTGTTCGGCTGTTGCTCGTGACCTTCTTTTATAGCCCTCCTGAGTCGACTCAGATGCAGATCTGGGTCGACTCCAGCTTGCGTGGCAGATAAATCTTTATCATCTTCGCCCGTTATCCGCTCTGAGTCGACTCCGATTGCCATCTGGGTCGACTCCAGTCGCTGTGGCGTCAATGGCGATAACTTTTGACTCTGAGTCAGCTTGAGTCGACTCAAATCCTTACCTGAGTCGACTCCAAGCCGAGCTGGCGGAAAATCAATGCGCTGACTTTCCGGATTTCAGCTGACTCTGCTGACTCTGCCTGAGTCGACTCCAGAACCCATCTGAGTCGACTCCAGGCCCGAAAAGTCAACTTTTTTGTCTGGAGTTTGTGTTCGTTTGATTTTTCCTTCCTGCAAAAGATGTTAGCAAAATAACATGCAAAGGATAAGTTTTGAGTTGGTTCTCGGAACCAACTACGAGTCTTAACTTCGGATCTCCAGTGAGATCCTGGGTTAGACCGACGCCTAATGTTCCCCTCGGGAACACGTCCTCACCCACTCCCCTCGGAAGAATTTACCTGCTTGGCTCTGTCTTCGCCCTCCAGGATTTGTGCTGCAACTGATCCTCCCTTCGCCGATCGCGCACGACGCCACTGCTCATCCTCCTTTCTCCGACGAAATCGAGCACGGGGGAAAGCTTCGACGCCGGAGCTAGGAGCCAAGGAGGGCCACCGACGTCCAGATCTGTGATTGGAGGGTGGTTTCTCGCCGGAAAGGGGCTGGATCTGTGAGGCGGCGGCGAGCGACGGAGAATCGAAGGGGAGAAGAGGAAAACCGGTAAGAGCTAGAGCTAGGGTTCCGGTTCTTGTTTGATTTAGAGCACATATGTTGATGGATTTCCTTTATTCATAGCCGAGAGATTGATTTGGTTGGCTGGCGGTGGAATCGGTGTTGGCCGGCCGCAAGCAAGAGAAACAGTGAAGGTGTCTTGGCTCTAACAGTGGTCACGCGAAGGTAAGAAATGGATTAGTTGATTCTTGGTTCGGTTTGGAGCTTGATTCGTCGCTATGGTGGCAGGGCTTGCGGCGGTGGTGAATCGAGTAGAGGAAGGAGAAACTTGTTGAGGAGGCTGATCTGTGCGGATTGAGGAGTTTGGTATTGGCCGGCTGTGGATTTTGAGTTCACTCGGCCACAAGCAACAAGAGGAAAGAAAGCTAATCCAATTTTGGGTTCTTGACTTCGGTTGTTGTAGAAGTGGAACCAAGGAGGGTTAGGGCACAAGGAAAGCAACCTGAGGTGAGTGTTTCCTATATAGAATTTACTGTTGTATTCTTGTTAGCAAGATACTGTAGTCTTAGTTTGGAATTTGGTCAATTAGCTACCGGCTGATGTGAGGTTTATTTACTGTTTAATTATTAGTGAATGATAATGGATTTAGTTGAATATAAGTGCTTGGTTGGAATTAGTTTAATAACGAGTTAGGTTAATGAGATAGAATTAAACTAACTCTAGTTTGGTTAGGTTTGTGGATACATTCTGGTATTTATGGATGTGATAATAATTGCAGGACTTTGATTGGATTGTTGATTAGTTGTGGTTATCTGCATTTCCCTGCGATTACACGCATCCTATCTTGGCAGGCGGGTACCTTGAATTATCTTTTATAGATATGTTTTTATTGATATGTGTATTACATGCTATCAGTAATTCATGATCCTGTTCGTATCTATCCCACTTGATACCATGATCTGCTTTCTATACCAGTTATTAGTGTTATTTGATAGTATTGGATACTTACTCATCTTGTGGATATCAGTAGTCATTTATCTTGCTATCATCTGATACCTTTGTCATGTTTAGCTATCTGATACTTATGGATTTTTGACACCACCTGATACCTGTTCATATGCTTTAGTCTGGGTTATCTTACTCTGTATCGGTGTTTATACTAGACATGAGACCTGATATATTCCTGATTATGGGGGCATATGACATGGACTGGTAGATGGATGGGTGGTGCATGGATTATACTGATGGATATGCATTTGGATATATGATGCATGGACTAGTGTCATACATCATGCTTGCATATATTGCATAACTGACGTGCGAGATTCCATTGTTGTTGAGTCCGGCGTCAGTTACATGCGGGCTACCAACCAAAGGGTGTGTGTAATTGCATGTCTTGTGATCATCTGCTCCTGCTCCTATTTTAGTCGAGTCGCTCCTATTATAGTTGTAGCACAGTTCGAGCCCGTCACTCGTATATGATTTACACACACACTCCACTCATGGGTTAGTGGAAACCTTTAGGTTGGTGCATATTTTCCCTGATCGGAGCTTCGCTAGGCCACCCAGGATAGTGGTTTCATAGCGTGGTAGCATTCCAGGGATCCCTCCTCTGTCATTGTGACCAGGAGATGAGAGCTTGCTCGCCCACTTATGATTTGGGTACCAGGATAGGTGTACACCTAGAGGACATCCTGTCCACTCGGTCACGCAGGAGCAGTGACGACAGAGTGCACAGAGGTCACAGCCCTACCCACGCGACTTCACCACTGTGGATGAGTGATCTGACGGGTTAGATTCCCACGCGACCTCGCCGCTAGAGGGGTGACCGGTCTGACTGGCTGATCAGCCCAGTCTTCCGCTGCAACTTGGTCCTCCTGACCAAGCCCAGACTTCTGCTGCAACTTGGTCCTCCTGACCAAGCCCAGACTTCTGCTGCGGCGTGGTCCTCCTGACCAGCCCAGACTTCACCTGGTGCACTTGACTTTGCCAAGACTTCATGCCTAGCTTCCACTAGGACTTAACCTGTGTCTCCTGTAACTCAGTTCAACATCGTTAGCACAATCACATACTTAACTTGATCCTAGTTCCATAATCAAAATCCTGGTTCGATCTGCTAGTGCTTCCTGCACCAACAATCTCCCCCTTTTTGATTATGGCAACTTAAGGTTTCAAGTTAAGTTAAAAATATAACTCACAAATATATTTGCATTAAAATGCATAAGTAAAAATCAAAAATGCAAAAAAAATGCACTTGTGTTTTTCAATACTCCCCCTGAATTCCAATGCTCCCCCTGAATCTGAAATTATTCTCCCCCTTTTTCAAGGAATTTAAACTACTTTTTTAAAATTTTTAAAAGTTTAAAAATTTAAAACTTGTAAACTTGAACCTTTTCTATTCTCTCCCCCTTTGACATAATCAAAAATATGTGGTCTTTTGGGTAGAGTCCAAGCTTAACAAATAGGTAAAATAGATAGACAAAAAAAATTTTTTTTTTTGGGGCGTGTGTCCAACTTAGGTTTTAGCTAACTACTAGAAAGTAGTAGCTTGACCCAGTTAGCCAAGTTTAAGTGTATCATCCCAATTAAAAGATTATCTTTTTATTTTGGGACACTTAACTTGATCAATTTGAAATTAAAGTCTAAGCTTTTGGTTCGATGCACTGACTTAAAGCACCTTTTGCTTAGACTAGAGGCCTATACATCTCACACCATTCTAAGTTTGGCAATCAAAAATAAGGTATCTAGTGTGCTTTGTGAGATGTCCACCTAGATCTATAGGTACATGCTTTCTAGGGGGTTTGCTTCTAGTCTAAGGCTAAAACAGTTCTTTTCTTTATTTTTGAAAACAAATTTAAACAAAACTTAAAATTTTCAAAAATAAGTAGGGTTTTGAAAAGCCTTTGAAAAATATTTATAATAGATTTGAAATCATGAGTTTTGAAAAAGAAAACTTCTTTTTCCTATTCTACCAAACATAATCCTAATTTTCTTCTAAGAGTACTGAATTCTGATTCAGGTAATGGTTTAGTGAAAATATCGGCTAAGTTGGATTTTGACTCGACGTAGTCGAGTACAATTTCTTCCTTAGCGACATGATCGCGTATGAAGTGATGTTTGACTTCTATATGTTTGGTCCGTGAATGGTGTACTGGGATTTTTGGTTAAGTTTATTGTACTTATATTGTCAATTAGAACCTTTGTATTTTTATATTCTAAGTTAAAATCTGTTAATGTGTGCATCATCCAAAGTAGTTGTGCAACACATTCACCTAGGGCAATGTATTCAGCTTCAGTTGTAGATAGTGCAACGCAATGTTGTTTTCTACTACACCAGCTAACTAGACATGGACCCAAGAACTGGCATCCACCGCTTGTACTTTTGCGGTCTAGTTTACATCCGGCATAATCTGAGTCTGAATAACCAACTAGGTCAAAATTGTTATTCCTAGGGTACCACATTCCTACAGTTAAGGTTCCTTTGATATATCTTAATATTCGCTTAACTGCGGTTAAGTGTGACTCCTTAGCGTTTGCTTGATATCTAGCACACATACCTACTGCAAATAATATATCTGGTCGACTTGCAGTTAGGTAGAGTAGACTTCCAATTATACTCCTATAATATTTTAAGTCTACTTGTTTACCACTTGGGTCACTATCTATATTACAATTTGTTGCAATTGGTGTGTTTATTTCTTTTGAATGTTCCATTCCAAACTTGAATATTAGGTCTTTAGCGTATTTACTTTGATATATATAATTTCCATCTTTAGTTTGTTTGATTTGAAGTCCTAGGAAGAAATGAAGTTCACCTACCCAACTCATTTCAAATTCTTTTTTCATTAAATTTATAAATTCTTTTAAGTATTTTGAGTTGGTTGATCCAAAAATTATATCATCGACGTAAATTTGGGCTATAAAGAAATCTTTTTCTATATTTTTCACAAATAACGATGGATCTATTTGTCCTTGTTGAAACCCTTTGGTTACTAAGTAGGTAGAAAGTCTTTCATACCAGCTCTAGGAGCTTGTTTAAGTCCATAAAGGGCTTTCTTTAGTTTGAAGACATATTCAGGGTGATCTTTGTCTTCAAACCCTGGTGGTTGTCCTACATATACTTCCTTCTTTTATGAACCCGTTTAAAAATGCAGACTTAACGTCCATTTGATAGAGCTTGAATCCTTTATGTGCCGCATAGGCTAATAACATTCGTATGGATTCAAGTCTAGCTACGGGTGCATAGGTTTCGTCATAGTCTAGTCCTTCTACTTGGCTGAACCCTTTGGCTACTAGTCTGGCTTTGTTTCTAACTACTTCACCCTTATCGTCTGTTTTATTTCTAAATACCCATTTGGTTTCTATGATTGATTTATTTTCAGGTTTGGGAACTAAGTCCCACACCTGATTTCTTTCAAATTGGGCTAACTCTTCTTGCATTGCTATGATCCAGTCAGGATCTGACAATGCTTCTTCTATGGCTTTAGGTTCTATTTTGGAAATTAAGGCTATTTGACTTAGGTTCCTATAGGCGGATCTGGTCCTCACGCCTAAGGATGGATCACCCAAAATTTGGTCAGGTGGGTGACTTGCTCTAAGTCTAGGTGCTTGGGTTATTCTACTTGGATCAGGTTCAGTCCTATTGTTATTTAGAAATGATTTCGTCATCTTCTTGGTCTTTTATATTAATTTGATTATTCTGGTTATTAAATTTTATTATGTCATCATTGTTAATTTTATTTGTATTTTCTTCGTCAAAGATTACATTGGTAGTTTCTTCTACTTTTAATGTATCTTTATTGTAGACTCTATATGCTCTACTGGTGGATGAATATCCTAAGAATATTCCAGGGCTAGTTTTGGATGTAAACTTTCCTAAATAGTCTTTAGTATTTAATATGTGAACTTTACATCCAAATACCTTAATGTAATTTAAGTTAGGTATTTTATTGTTAAATATTTCATAAGCAGTTTTGTTGTGTCTTTTATTAATTAATACTCTATTTTGAATATAACAGGCTGTGCTTATTGCCTCAGCCCAAAATTTATTTGCTAGTCTATATTCATTTAGCATTGTTCGTGCGGCTTCTTGTAAGGTTCTATTTTTTCGTTCAACTATTCCATTTTGTTGTGGCGTTCTTGGACAGGAGAATTCATGGTGGTATCCGTTATCTTGACAGAATTTTGTGAATTTGGCATTTTCAAATTCACCACCATGATCACTTCGGATTCTTTTTATTTTTAAGTCTTTTTCATTTTCTAATAATTTACATAATGTTGTAAATTTTTCATATGTTTCGTCTTTAGTCCTTAAAAATTTTACCCAGGTATATCTTGAGTAATCATCGATTATTACTAAGCAGTATTATTTTCCGCTTAGTGACTTAGCCCCATGGGAATCAAAGAGGTCTAAGTGTAGTAGTTCTAGGATTGAGTTGGATTGAGCTTGACTAGTTGCCTTATGTGAGGATTTTGTTTGTTTTCCTTGTTGGCAAGCATTACATATTTCATTTTCTAAATTTATTAATGTTGGTAGTCCTTTAACTAATCCATTGTGACTTATTTTTGAAATAAGTCTAACATGAGTGTGACCCAATCTTCTGTGCCACAACCTAGTTTCCTCTTGCTGTGTTAGTAAACACTTGAGTGAGGATGATGGTAGGTCGATGTTATAAATATTATTTTTCCTAATCCCAGTTAATTTAATTCCTGGGTTTTCTATGTTTTCAATTAAACATTTTGATTTGTTAAATCTAACTGTGTAACCTGAGTCACACAGCTGGCTTATGCTAAGTAAGTTAAATTCAAAATTTTCAACCAATAAAACCTTTTTAATTACAAAATTTGAATCTAATTCTATATTACCTGAGCCGATTACCTTTAATTTTCCGTTGTTTCCGAAGGCAACGGATCCCAAGTCTTTGAACTTGAGTTTGGTGAATTTCGATTGATCTCCAGTCATATGTCTGGAGCAACCGCTGTCCAACATCCAGTTATCCAGTTTCTTGTGTTCCTACAATTGAGAAACACTTAGTTGGATTTTGTGGATCTTGGGTTTAGAGTATTAAATTTTAAAGTTATTTAATATTTTAAAAGTTTGTTAAGGTTATTTTTTTAATTATTTAAATTTTAAAAAATTAAAAAATTATTTAAAAAATTTTAAAGTTATTTAATTTTAAAAAATTATTTAATTAATTTTAAAGTTATTTTAATTTTAAAAAATTATTTAATTAATTTTAAAGTTATTTTAATTTTAAAAATTTTATTTAATTAATTTTTAAGTTTAATTTTAAAGTTATTTTAATTTTAAAAAATTTTAAAAAAATATTTAATTAATTTTAAAGTTTTAATTTTGAAAAATTTTTTAATTTTTAAAGTTATTTTAATTTTAAAAAATTATTTAATTTAATTTAATTTTAAAGTTATTTTTTAATTTTAAAGTTATTTTAATTTTAAAAAATTTTTTTAAATTTTATTTAATTAATTTTAAAAATTTTAATTTTAAAATTAATTTTAATTAAAAAGTTTTTTTAATTTTTAAAAATTTTTAATTTTAATTTTATTTTTTATTTTAATTTAAAAAAAAAAATTTTAATTTTTAAAATTTTAAATTTTAAAAAAATTTTTTAATTAATTTTAAAGTTATTTGTTGGGTTATTTCTGTTTATTACCTATTCATCTCACCCAGTCTAAGTGGTCAATCAGTTAACCTATGGGTTAATTGTGAGATGATTTCGATTTTATCTTTGTTTATTGTGAGAAGGTATCTATACTTGATCAATTTTGAGTTAGATTCAGGTTTAACCTTCAATCAATTAAGTACACATTTCAAGAATTGATTTCCAGGCCGTGGCGAGGCACAGAGGCCTTCTTGGTTATCGGAGCAACGACCACTTTCTAAGACAAAATCAATTCAAGAAATTATGGACTTAACCAATTTATTGATAAACCTTGGTCTAACTAGTCTAGGATGTGGCGAGGTAGCTTCGGTCAGTTCGGTTCGACTCAGTGAATCAAGTCAGGTACTCCTTACCCTTCTTGACCACTTAATCTAGCCTCCCTGACGTACTATCATCTCGCCCCACCCTGGTACTAGGTTGGCAAGAATTGATCAGGTAGTTGGTCCTTAAACTAGCCTAATTTCTAATGCAGAAAAGTAAATCTAAGTTATACAAGAAATCAAGCAATGTGTTTTGGTTCCCCCGGGATCGTGTCCCTTGATTGGTCGAACCAAGTGGACCTGATCCTTGGGAATCAAAAATTGGTTCGGTCCGACTGGGTTAACCAGTCGGGACTTCGGAACCCACGCTCGGACTCGTGTTCGGTTTCTACGTGTAAGTGCAATGAATGATCTATTTTTAGCCGCATACCCGATGCCCGATCGGTTGTATCCAGCCTTCTGCGATCCAAGCATCATATCCAGATACTTGGACCCGGAGGTGAATTGTTCAAGCGATCTTCTGAGTTCACCGACTTGAACTTTCAGTTGAGCATTTTCTTCCTCGAGTTGAACTCGAGTCGAATCCTCAACCGAATTGTTCTGAGTCGGTGGCTCAGGGTTGACTTTCTCCTTGAGAAGTACTAACTCCTCTTGGAGCGATTCAACCAAGGCATCAGACTTAGCTAGTTTCTTACTTAAACTAATAATTATTGAAAGCAATCTATCTTGACTTACAGTGGAGTTCGGGCCTTCGGAAACGGATACGGATCCGTGGCTTTCGTCGTCCGAGTCGTAGTCACTTTGGTTTGGTTCGTTCTGAGCCGGAAGCGCGAGGAAGCTTTTCGTTGGTTCTTCGTCTGACTCCTCGGATGACGACTCGTCCCAAGTTGCCTTGAGTGCTTTTCGTTTCGCCTTTCGGTCCTTCCGTTGGTTCGGGCAGTCGGCGATGAAATGTCCCTTCCGACCGCAACCGTAGCACTTCGAGTCCAATTTTTCGGTGGTTGGTGGCTTCGATGTGCTGACCACCTTCTTGACTTCCGACCGGCGAATTCTGCGCTTATTCCGGAACATTTTCTGGACTAGGTTCACTAGTTCCGTTGTCACGTCTTCGTTTGTCTCGGAGTCTGATGATTCAGAGTCTTCTGGTACTTTTCTCCTTTTTGGTTCGGAACCTGCAAGCAAAGCTATACCTTTCTCCTGCACTTCTGTATTAGATTGCTCGTGTAATTCAAATTCAGAAAATAATTCATCTAATTTTATTTTATTTAAATCCCTAGAAACTTTGTAAGCATCTACCATTGATGCCCACAAGGTGTTCCGGGGAAAGGCTTTTAGTGCGTACCTTATTATGTCTCTGTTGTCGATGCTTTGTCCTATTGCGTGCAGACCGTTGAGGATGTCCCTGATCCTTGCGTGTAGTCCGCTCGCCGTTTCTCCTTCTAACATTTTAATATTATATAATTTATTAATTAATAAATCTCTTTTACTTACCTTGGTGTCGGAGGTCCCTTCGTGGAGTTCGATCAGTTTGGTCCAGAGATCCTTGGCGCTGCTGAAGGGTCCGACTCGGTTCAGTTCCTCCTTGGTTAGGCCGCACTGGAGTGTCTGGGTTGCTTTTGCATCCGCCTCGATTTTCTTCCTTGTGGCGGCGTCCCAGAACTCACAAGACTGTGGTTGCTCATCACTACCAGTTGGGATTGTGAATCCCGTCTGGATGATGATCCACATTTCCACCTGGGTCTTCAGGTGGCATTCCATTCTGGTTTTCCAGTATGGAAAGTCATCACCCGAGAAGAGCGGTGGTCTTGCGGTGCTGAAACCTTCTTGATGGGCCATTAATCTAGCACACAAGAAAGTAGAAAAAAAAATGTTCCAAGACTTGGTCTTGGATTAGTAGTGTGGGAGAAAAAAAAAAAATAAGAGCGAAAAAAATCGAAAAAAAATTCTTGAATCAGTGGTTGCACTGTTTTCAAGAGCCCCCGCTCTGATACCAATTGTAGGATCGAAAACACGCTAGAGGGGGGGTGAATAGCGTGTTGCACGCTTTTCAATTTTTTCGTAAATCACGAGTGCGAACGGAAGCGAGAGATAAACTCGAGTGCGAAAACAATTATAAGCAAAAGTAAATAATGCGAAAAGTAAAGACACGTTGGTTTTTTACTTGGTTCACAGCCCAAGGCTGCTACTCCAAGGCCCACGGTCCTTGACCGTTTCCTTTGGGCAAATCCACTAAGGCACTTGCCCCTTTTCGGCAGCAAGTGTATCGACAATTACAAAATCAAAAGAGTTTACAAAAAGCTCGGTTTAAGGAAATAACAATAATAAACTTTTACCGACTTTTTGTTCGCGCAGTCGCTCCCCGGAAGAAGATCTCGGCGTCTCGGTGTGATTTTGAGTTGCTTGGATCGAGTGCAGCACCGACGTCGAAGAACGAGAAGCTCGGGAGTCGCGAGAACGGAGTTTGGATGCGTGAAAGAAGTTGTGTTTCGGCTGCTGCTCGCGACCTCCTTTTATACTCCTCCTGAGTCGACTCAGATGCCAGATCTGGGTCGACTCCAGCTTGCGTGGCAGATAAACTTTATCGTCTTCGCCCGTTATCCTCTCTGAGTCGACTCCGATTGCCTTCTGGGTCGACTCCAGTCGCTGTGGCGTCAATGGCGATAACTTTTGACTCTGAGTCAGCCTGAGTCGACTCAAAACCTTACCTGAGTCGACTCCAGGCCGAGTTGGCGGAAAATCGACGCGCTGACTTCCGGATTTCGGCTGACTCTGCCTGGAGTCGACTCCAGAACCCATCTGAGTCGACTCCAGACCCGAAAAGTCAACTTTTCATCCGGAGTTTGCGTTCGTTTGATTTTTCCTTCCTGCAAAAGATGTTAGCAAAATAACATGCAAAGGATAAATTTTAAGTCGGTTCTCGGAACCAACTACGAGTCTTAACTTCGGATCTCCAGTGAGATCCTGGGTTAGACCGACGCCTAATGTTCCCCTCGGGAACGCGTCCTCACCCACTCCCCTCGGGAGAATTTACCTGATTGCCAACCGAGTCCTCCTGACTCGTTGGACTTGTGCTCGGCTCTGTCTTCGCCCCCCAGGATTTGTGCTGCAACTGATCCTCCTGATCAGCCCAGTCTTCCGCTGCAACTTGGTCCTCCTGACCAGCCCAGCCCAGACTTCTGCTGCAACTTGGTCCTCCTGACCAAGCCCAGACTTCTGCTGCGGCGTGGTCCTCCTGACCAGCCCAGACTTCACCTGGTGCACTTGACTTTGCCAAGACTTCATGCCTAGCTTCCACTAGGACTTAACCTGTGTCTCCTGTAAACTCAGTTCAACATCATTAGCACAATCACATACTTAACTTGATCCTAGTTCCATAATCAAAACCCTGGTTCGATCTGCTAGTGCTTCCTGCACCAACAATTCTTGAATGACTCCATTAGTATCCATGAACCTCAATACTATTCAACATTTGCTCTCTTTTTGACTCATATCGGGCTTCATCAATAATTATGCAATACTTGACAACTCCAATTTCTTCACAAATTGTATTTTTCACTCTCACTAAAAGCACATGAAGTATTTGTTTCTAAATACTGTGACTTGTATACTTAGCATTTTTTGGAGCTTTCGCAATTACGTTTGAAGGTTCGTCGTTGTACATGACTAACGCATCCAAAAATTCAAGAAAATTATCACGATTAGATGAACTAGATTTCTCATCATGCCCTGTAAATGGAATTCCTTGAAGTGTAAGCAACAACACCACATGTATGTGAGCCTTTAACTGAAGATGATTAGTTGCAACTTGTTCAATATTAAAATTGTCAAATCTCCTTGATATATGTTGTGGTTGGTTCATAAAATCCTCACATGCATTTTCAGCATTACAATAGGTGAAGATACTGTTGGGAATCCTATGCGATAAAATAAAAATTTCGTAGCGGAAAATAGGATCCCTCAAGCAATCCATGCGAAAAATCCATACAAGTTTGGATCTATGAAATCTAAATCCTATCTAATAGGATTTGATGTGTGCCCTTCGCTTATCCTGCTCGTCTAAAGGTTGTCGGATCTCTAGCACGTTCAAGTGTCTGTGCCTCTATACGTATCTACACTAACACTCACACTTTGGAGAAACTTGGTTGTGCTAACAACCTTGAAGAACTCGACCAAGAAGAAGAGGAGAGGAGAAGAATGAATCATCCATGAGTTTTACAAGAAAAACTCTTTTATACTCATGCTATGAATACCAAAGGTTTTTAGATTTTTTTTATTCTCTCATCAATGCATGAGGCTTTTGGTATTCCCTCATCAATGCATGAGACTTTTGACATTCTCGCATCAATGCATGATTAATCTTATTAATCATGCATGATAATTTTCATGCATGATAACTTCCTCTTTTCAATGCATGATTAATCCACATTAATCATGCATGATGAATCAAATCCATTTATCAACTTGGTTTAATTTGAGTCTAACTCAAATTCAATCAACTTGAGTCTAACTCAAGTCTAGGTCATTCAATGAGCTTAATTATTTCTTTAGTTAAACTAAAATGAACTCATCTCCAAATATATTGTTATTTGTGTGTAACTCAATAGGTTCTTGTAACATTGACAATGTCTTTAAAATTCATTTTAGAAACATAAGCAATGAGTGACATCTAGCAATGCATCATTGCTACCCAAGTGACAATTAAGAATGTAGAAATCCGACATAACCTCCGTGACTATGATAATGTATGACCATGTCCTTCTATCCTCGATATCTAGACTGATCAATGAGGCATAGATCGTGTCATCCTCTTATCAATCTTTGTGTTTCTTGATCCCCAAGTAGACTCACTTAAGCAAATGAGTTTAATATTTCATATTGACTCATCTGAGCATGGTCATGCATTTCGTGGTCCTACTCTATCAAGAGGTCGCAAGATATCACTCCCATTATATGGGAGGGATAGATTCCATCTATCTACATCACTCACATCCCTCCACATAATTCGATACATACCTAGTGATCGCTTTTATAGTCCACCTATTACGGGTGACGTTTGACGATACCAAAGTAGACAACTCCTTATGTAAGGAATCGTAGTGACTTCAGGTCTAAGGACTATTCATACCAATAGTTACATGAGAAAGTTTATGACACTCATATAATGATCCATGAAACTTTCTCATGGCGGGTCAATTCAGTATACATTCTCTAATGTATACTCATGTATCAACTCAATATCCTGTATTCATGACTTGAGATCAAATCATCCAGTTGACCTACATGCTAATCTCAGCATATTAACATCGTCCCTGAATATTAATGCTTGACTAGGAATGATTAAGAGTATATTCTCTATATTATCTTACTATCAATTCAAATAATCAATATGATATAGATTAGAACTAGCTACTCAAGGACATTATTATACTTAGTTATTTGGTATAAATACAAAGTAAGTATAATAATAAAAAAGTAAATATAATAATAAAAAATTATGCCTTTATTAATAATAGAATATGATACAAAAGTCCCTAGTCAATCATCACATATATAATTGACTCTAGGGTTTCTACTAACAGATACATTATCTTGCCCTATATGGCCTCTGAAAGCATAAGTTTTTTTCTATTTCGAACTTTCTTCCAATTATCAAATCTATCAACAATAAATGCAGTTTGATTTGAATATCTTATAGCTTGTTGAAGATAAAACATAGAAAGCAATATGTTTTATCTTTAACTTATGAATATTACAACCAAAGAAATTATTCATACCAAGCAGATTGAAATCTTGGAAGGCATTTGATTTTTTTATTTAATGGATATTATCAAAGAATAGGTTGTTATGCTTTTAGATTCAAATAAGCTCGATGAATCTCCTCTCTCATTGGTTAGAATGATATTTCTAAATTTATCGATGTAATCTTGGATCACACTATAAAGAATTGAGATCTCAATCTTTTCAGTTTCTATATTTTTGAATTTTGTAGGAGAAATTTCAGATGGAATGGGGTTATGGAAGTAGCTAGATTGATGGTGGCACAATTGACAATTGATGGTGGTACAATTGACGGTGGGAAGAACGGCCAAGGTTTTGAGATGAATTAGAGAAGATTTATCAGGAGAGAGAAGGTAAATGAAAGAGAGAGAAAATATAATATATGTATATTGAGTTGAAATATGAAAGAGAAAAAAAATTGAGATATAAATCCCTGTCAAGGAGTTGGCCCATTCTTCTTCGATCTCAGCCGGATGACACCTCATGCTCTTAGCTCTGACCTTAACTCTGACTTCACAATTGGAAGACAACTAAGTCACACCCATTCTGATTGTTACGTTGCTTCAGTTCACAGCAGATAGATAGATAGATAGATTAGATAACTTAAACAGGTTGTGAGCTAGTGCATTAAAATATATAATTCACATATATAATCAAGTCTGAAATTCTTCCAACTCATCATTTTCCAAATACAAACTACTGCAACAGTTGAGAGGAGGAGGAGATCTATGAAGACTGCAGCAGCCAGCTCTCCATGTGCATTGCCACATGCTCTGCATGATTGCAGAGCTCAGTTTATCTGAGTCTACCTCAAGATCGAGCACTCATTTTGAGGCAGAGGAGGATGAGGAAAGGGAGCTAGAAGGGTTGCTCAT
This sequence comes from Curcuma longa, assembly GCF_044706935.1. Lineage (NCBI taxonomy): Eukaryota > Viridiplantae > Streptophyta > Magnoliopsida > Zingiberales > Zingiberaceae > Curcuma > Curcuma longa. The sequence continues at coordinate 49,168 of NW_027435343.1, forward strand.
TGATCAATGAGCTGCTGCCCTCTGTTTTTCTTTCAATTTTTTTTTTTTTTTGCTCCCTTTATTTCTTGAATTATGAAGAACTGCACATGCTCTTGTTTTTGTTCTTGTTCTTTCTGGCTCCACACTGAATAGAGATAGAAGCGCTGCTGATGCAGAGAAAGCACAAAACAAGATGCATAGGAAAAAAACAAAAAACAAAAAGTCACAGTGATGTAGCCATTGTATTGTATGCATCTCAAGGCACAGGGCTACTGCCTGAGAATGACCTTGTATTATAACTCTCAGAATCGAATGGAGCCAAATTTTATGTTATTTAAACTTATTTTAACTTAATTTTAAGAGCTAAGTCTATTTATTTACCATAATGATAATAAATTATTAAAATCATAATTGATAAATTTTGTTCATGAACATATCATAATCTACATCTATATTTATGAATATTATCGAATTTTCATTTGTTTAAGATTTTAACTTAATTTTAAGAGTTATTCAAATTTATTTACCATATTGATAATAAGAGCTTTATTAATTATCATAATTGATAAATTTTGTTCATGATGAATGATTTATTTACATTCCTACTCCAAATAGATAGATGGTAATAAGCACTGTGCCTACGCCACCACAAGTTTGTATGAGAGACGAGAGGTGAGATGGCTAAGGTATTTATCTATAATTGTTTAGAAATTAAATTAGTATTTTTAGATTTAATTTGATAAAAAAAATAACCTCTAAACTATCCATTATTTTAAAATTTTAGGAATTAAATTGATGATTTTGACCGTTTGAAATGGCAAGTCATCCCATTCGGATTATCTGACGCATATGAGTCATGCTCATGCATGGTCATGTATAGTTTGCTCAAACCAGCCACAAGATAGGACAAGCCTTGCATGAAAATGATCCAACCTTAGGCAAGCCGTGCCAAACAAGACATAACTTGTTATATGCTGGGCTAGATCTTTTCCCGATGGTCTGAACTATAAATGAATTAAATATTTATGAATAAATTTGATATTCAATGTGGTAGAAGTTTGATATGTTCATTCAATATATATAAAGTCAACTAATTAAACAAACTTGAATAAATTATTAAATTAAATGAATAAACTTGAACGTATTTATATTCAACTCATTAATATAAACAGAGATAGAGATATTAACTGTTTATGAATAATATTCATAAATAATATTCATGAATAAAATTTATGAATCATATTCATTAATAATTTTTTTCAACATAATAAATAAATAAATAAATAATTTTAATGAACAAATAAATTTACATTATCAAATTCAATCATCCTTGAATTGAAAGCTTAATAATATATAAACGATCAAGTTCAAATCAAACTCAAGTTTGTAAAAAAGAAACTAAATTAACCTTTAATAATTATTTCAACAGATTGATTCATTTTATATTTGATTCGATTTGATTTGATTTATTTACATACCTTAAAAAAAAAAGTAACATGGGAAAAGCAATGCATGCCACTGGCCAAAGAGCATTAAGCCTTGAGTCCCCCACAAGACCACCAGACTCTTGCACCTTGAATTGTTTCCTCCGATCCGTGAGGCATCAACATCAACATCAAAGGATTGCCCATCTCAACCGGCTAGCTACCTTTCAAGCCTTGATTGATTGGCATGCACACCTTTTCTTTTCTGTATGTCTTTCCCAGACCTCATGAATGGCCTGGTTGAAAGGGGAAATGAAATGAAGGGCAACAAAAGCAAAAGCAAAGAAAAGAAAAGTGGTTGGAAGTCATGTCCTTGACTTTCAGTTCATGGCCAATCTACTCCACATTAGCATGGGCTCCACTCTCCAGTCTACAGATTATTCTCACTAGCTTCTTTAAAGACTTTTTTCTTTCTTTCTTCCAATTAGTCATTATTTGATCTTGTTTTTAAGCATGCATGACTGCTAGCAAACAAGTATGTGAGTGTCCTAAAAGATCTTGTTAAAATATTAAATCGGTTTAAACATGTTTGATATCATTAATAACATATTCAAATCGAAAAGAGGAAGCAAAATTGGATTTAAAAATCTACCTCCGACAATTGCTATTCATACTTTCACACACTTGTACATTTTGTTAAATTGTGTTTGGTTTCAAAATTTTGATACCTCTAAACTTTGTCTCATTGAATATGACGATGTATATTTTTTAGAGAGAGTAGGCTTAAGGACTTTTGAAAATATACACACACACCAGATTGGTATCCTATGTGCCTTCTTTTGCACGACCGTCTATGATAGAACATTCCAAGCGCCTGAAATTGTTCCGAGCGCTTAGAATAGTGTACAATGCCATTTTTAATTTAATTTTTATTTTATTTATTTTTTTTTTTGCTTACAATTAAGCCATTTAAATTTTTTCCTTTAGAATTTAGAGGTTGGGTTATAGGTTGAGTTATAGTATTAAGCATAAAAAAAAGTTTAAAATGAAAAAAATTTAGTCGTTCACGGAGTATACCAAGTTGTTATTCTGCACTTTTTATCTGACACACCTGTGAGCAACTAAATTTTTTTCTTTTGAATTTTTTGTACTTAATACTATAATCCAACTCCTAAATCCTAAAGAGAAAATCTTAAATGGTTTAACTATAAACCCAAAATAATAATAATAAATTTAAAAAAAATAAAAATGGCACTGTATACTATTCCAGGTGCCTAGAACAGTTTCAGACGTCTAGAATGTTCTATCGTGGATGATCACACAAAAAAAGGCATAAAAGAAGACGCAAGGTATTAGTTCTCATACTATCACTGAGTTGGTTGAACTATCATGTTCTCATGATTTGTGGAAATCATGATCCACATAAATAGATCATAAATGGAGATCATGGACCTACAAGTATTTAATTAATTACTTAATTTTATGAGAAATAATCAATATTCTCCCACTTGATCCATGTATCAATCACTTACCACAATAAGAATCAAAAATACAAGAGTCATGGCAATAGGTCCTCCAAAAAAAATAAGTATTATCTTTCATGTATTACAATGCATATTATTTCTTATACACTGCTAGCTTATGAAATAATAAATAAATCCTATGTTTATTCAAGGTCCAACTACTAATGATATTTCTTGTGCACAAAACTAAATGAGAAAATATTAAACTAAAAGAGTTTCAAAAAATATTAAAATTTACATACAATCAAAATTTACATCATGGAACCAAGTCTCATTTGTTATACATGATCCTTAAAATTCTTTGGTGGCATGAATTTAGTCAAAGGATATGTTATTATTAATTCAATGCTAACATGCTCAATGACCACTTTATTCTCTTTAACACGTTCTCTTATAACTAAGTATTTGATGTCTATGTGCTTACTACGACTACCGCTCTTATTGTTCTTAGTCATAAACACATCAGTTGAATTATCGCAATACAATCTCAATGGCTTAGAAATAGAATCAACAATTCTAAGCCTAGATATGAAACTCTTCAACCATACACCATGTGAAGTAGCTTCCAAACGAGATACGAACTTAGCCTCCATAGTGGAGGTAACAATTAGAGTTTATTTTACACTCCTCCAAAATACAGCTCCATCAATAAACATGAAAATATAGCCAGATGTTGATTTATGTGAATCAACACAATCGACGAAGTATGAATCAAAGTAACTGATCACCTCCAAAGTGTCAGTTCGCCTATACATGAGCATGCAATCCTTTATCCCTTGAAGGTATCTTCTCACCTTCTTTGCAACTCTCTAGTGATCAACACTTGGGTTAGTTTGATATCTCCCTAACACCCCAACAGCAAATGCAATGTCAAGTCTAGTCAACTTGAGCATACATTAGGCTTCCAACAACTGAAGCATATGGAATGCTTTTTATTTATTCCGATTCGAGCTCATTTTTAGGACATTGATTCAAATTGAATTTGTCTCCCTTTACAATGGGTGCTACTACACTTGGTGAACAATCTTTCATTTAAAATCTCTCTAAAACTTTTGTTTATATAGGTCTCTTGAGATAAATCCAAAATGCCTCTAGATCTTTCCCTATGAATCTTAATGTCGATATATGACATAAGACGCCTCATTTATATCCTTCATATCAAAGTTCTTTAAGAGGAATTGTTTCACCTCATATGGTAAACTCATATCATTTGTTGCAAATAAAATATTATCCACATATAGTACAAGAAAATAATCTTACTCCCACGGACCTTTTAGTATATACATTGATCCATTATGTTCTCTTCAAAATCAAATGAAGTGATAACTTCATGGCAATTCAAATACCATTGATAGGATGTTTGTTTTAATCCATATATAGATCTATTAAGTTTGCATACCAAATTCTCACTATCACTGGAAGAAAATCTTTTTGGTTGTCTCAGGTAAACCACTTCTTCTAAATTACCATTGAGAAATATTATTTTCATATCCATTTGGTGCAAATCCAAATCAAAATGGGCAATCAATGTCATAATTGTACAAAGGAAATTTTTCTTAGATATAGGAAAAAATGTCTCTATATAATCAATTTCTTCTCTTTGAGTGAATCATTTGGCAATAAGTTGCCCTTTCTTTCTTTGTTTTATAGACTCATTTACATCTAATGACTTCTATTCCATCACAACTTGACTAAATCCCATACTCTATTAGACACCATAAACTCCATTTCCTCATCCATGGCATTGTATCATAAATTGATTCATTAAAATTCATGGCTTGTAAAAATATTTCAGGATCATTTTTGGCTCCAATATTATAGTTAGACTCTTGTAGATGCACAACATAATCACTAGAAATATCTAATCTTTTTACTCTAGTAGATCTCCTTAATGTTGCATCAACATTCTCCTGAGAAGTAGCATGAGCTTGTTCAACAATTTTAGGCACCTGTTGAACTTCAACTTCTACTGATTCAAGATTAACAGTTGATGGTTCCTTCAAGACTGGTTCTTCAACATGTGTTTGTACTCGAGGCGTGTTTGTTAATGATAATGATCAGTCTGTTACTTGAAGTAATGGCACACTAAGCATCTAATGATCTTTCTCAAGACCAACGTCCTGAGATTGATCACTCCCATTAACCAAGTCATTCTCAAAAAATTTTACATTTCTTGATTCCACATTTACTGATACAAGTTTGAAAGTTGTACAGATTTGCTTCCTGCAAATAGGCAATTCTACATTTCTGTCTTCTGAAATATACACATGAAACAAACTTATATAATACAATTCCGATAAACACCATACACCAGTGATGAATATAGTATATTCACGGTTAAATTGGTACTATAAATGAGTTTTGAAATCGGTGAAGAAACCATGGACGATTCACTTTGGTCTGCTTCTGCTTCATGAATGGGGTGGGGTGGGTCATCGAGGTCCTGTTAATTCATCTGGGTGAAGGTTGTCTGTGGAATCTACAATCCAGCTGTTATTAACGTGGAGCGGCTTATCCTGCCTCACTAACTCAACCTTTTGCCATTCCTCCCACCTTTCTGCCAATCCATCTCCTTCGAGCATTCTCACCACCTCTGACATCTTGGGTCTTTCCATGGGTGTTCCGCGAGTACATAGCAGTGCTACCTGGATGAGTGACTCCACTTCAGCATCCACGTAGCTGTTTTGCAAATCTGGATCGACTAAAATCTCAAGCTTTTTCTCCCTCAGAAGTCCTCTGACCTGAAAGCAACATGATCAATCAGTGCTTCAACAGAACTACCAAACACTGTATCTATATTTTTTGTTTTCACTCTTGGCTACTGACTAGCTGAGGTCGCAAGAATCGACAATGATAAAATGCAACGTTCAAAACCTTGTTTGATATGAATTCTGGTTTCATTACTCTTGTGAAATAAATGGACAGGGAGTAAGATGATTGCTAGCTCTTACCCAATCAAGCAACATGACATCGTCATCATTTGCAAGCCGCGCAAGGTCAAATGCTCTCTGGCCTGTAATCAGTTCCAAAAGCATAATTCCGTACCCAAATACATCGGTCTTCTCAGATGACTTACCGGTCGACAGGTACTCTGGAGCAATATGACCTATTGTTCCTCGAACAGCAGTTGTCACATGTGTATCTTTGTAGTCCATTAGTTTGGCTAAGCCAAAATCCCCAACAACTGCCTCAAACTCCTCGTCCAACAAGATATTTGCAGCTTTTACATCACGATGAATGATTTTGGGATCACAATGATCGTGCAAGTAGGACAGCCCCCTTGCAGCACCCAATGCAACTCTAGGCCGAATTGACCAATCAAGTGGTGGCTGTGATGGCGGACGGTCTGAGAACAAGTGCAAAGCTCTATCAGCAAAATGTTTTGACATAGTGGAGAAGTGGAGAAGACTCCTTTCATTAAACAAAGGAAAAAGACATTGAAAACAATTGTGCAATCGAAGATAACAAATACCTCTTAAGCATGATGCAACACTTCCATTAGCCATAAAAGGATAAACAAGCAATCGTTCAGTAGGCGTCATACAAAATCCACGAAGTCGAAGTAGATTGCGATGCACAGCCATGCTAATCATCTCGATTTCAGTTTGAAACTGGAGCTCCCCACCCGGGGTGCGTTCTTCTTTTAGCCTCTTCACAGCTACAAGTGATCCATCTGCAAGCCTTCCTTTGTAGACTTTGCCAAATCCACCTTTGCCTAAAATGTTTTTGTTACTGAAATTATCTGTTGCGACTTGTAACTCTCTCAAAGAAAACCTTTTTAGCTGGCCCAGGTGAACCTCTGGATCTTCTTCAGCTGCAGAAAATTCCAGGAAAAATTAGAAACCAAGAACAGGTGTTCCTTACATTAACACATGATACTAACCAGGCACATCAAAAAAATATTCTTGTTGTCTGCGACGACGCCACCATACAAAACCAATTGCAGGGGCAGCAAAAAGCATGGCAGCACCAACAGCCACACTACCAGCTATTGCTCCAATGCTAGTAGCACTAGTTCCTATTGAGACGTTTAGCATGCTTAAAACTTCCAACCACGATATTTCACCAATGGTTATCAATATAATGAAAAAGATTCAAAATATCATATTGTTCAATGCCATTGATAAGAAAAGGAACAAAATAATTTGTATGGGAACACAACAAGAGATGCCCACCAAGAGTCTCGCAGGACTAAAATAATTGTTCCATCAACGTTTAATACCTACACAGAAGTTTCATTAACAGTTGCAAGAATTTAAATAACCTACTAGATGAATTAGCTTGAGTAAACTGAGTGCGGTTAAAAGCAAACTGTATATAGGAGACTATCCTTTATCTTTTCTAGCCGTAAGAATATTTGTTTGTCACACTTGAGGGAATTGATAGAGACAACTTGAAACTCTGCGTGTAGCAGGATTGCTAAGCAGATGGGTTGGGCTCTGCACTTAGACCAAACCCCAGGCCGGGTTCGTACTCAGCCTGGACATGTAACCGGGTCAACGGGTAACGGTTATAACCGTGAATTGGCACCAGTTCAAGCAATTTATTTTTTTTACTGTTGGAACCGTCAACCAACTAGCGGTTCCGATCATCACAACATTTGTTTTCTTTTTTTTGAACGGTTGAAATTATTTGACCGTTTTTATCAATATCTATGATTAACACCAATATTCCCTAAACTCTATAGGCTACTCATTTCATTGTTTTACATCAACTTCTTTACTCTTGTTTCTAAATTCTGAAATCTCAATTATTTTCAACTTTAATTCTAATAGAAGGAATTTCATCTCGGTCTCGAAAGTGTAATGAAATAGCAATTCTAAATGTGGATCTCGACGATTTTAATTTATCGATAATAAACTAGAGTAACTTTCGACAACCGAGACGTAAGAAAGTATTGAAACTTTTAAGGTTTCGAAATACTCTATCTTTAAAATCATTTATTTTATTTTGAGAAAATCACTCTTCTATTTGGAGAAATGTGTGTAAAATGTAAGTATTGCAAGACCTCTTATAAATTTTGATCGGGTGACGGTTATGGGTTAATGAAGCGACACATTGAAACAAAGCATCCAACTGAGTTTGAAGTCGAACGTTCTCAAACACAACTATATAGATTTTTATCAACTAGTGGAGGTACTGTATTTAGTTTATTAAATATTTTGATATTAAATTAAAAGAATCATTAGCTAAATTTATTTTTGTAAAGTATTTTTCTTTTAGTTTTAGGTCTAAATGCATATTTGAAGATTTTTGTCAAAAATCACTTAACTCAGTTGCTAAATGTGTTCCTCGAATTACACTTACTCGTACGATTAAAAAATTAGTTTGACAAAGTAAAAAAGATTTATTGAAGAATTTAATCAATTAAATAATAAGGTATCTTCATATTATATTTGGAGTGATCATTGGTATATGAGTGTGATTGACCATTGCATTGACAACTCTTGGTTAATTCAAAAACGTTTATTAGCATATCGAGTTTTTTGTGAAGCACACACTACTCACAACATATCTCAATTAATGTGTTTAATTTTAGAATATAGATTAATTTTTAAAATATTTTCAATATCATTTTACAATGCTAATTCTAATATTGCAAGTATTGATGAACTTAAATTTATATATCAACATGCTATTGGTGATTTATTTTTCCATATTCGATATGTATGTCATGTTTTAAATTTATGCATCCAAGATGAATTAAAATTTTAGAAAATCAAATTAAACCAATTAAAATTATTATTTCTTATTTATGGCCATATTCTAATATAATGAAATAATGGGATAAATTTTATAAAATTGATGAAATGAGACCTAAAAAATTTTCATATAAGGTACTAACATGTTGAAATTCAATACATAAATTATTACAAGATTCATTTCAATATAGAGAATTATTGTGTTCATTTTTGCATAAAATATTAATAATACCAATGTCTATATATTTTCACACCGATGGAATATATGTAGTAGTATTTGAGAAAATTTTAAATATTTAATAATGCAACTGAATAATCATTTAGTGTTGATTATCCTACTTCTCATTTAGCTGTAATGAATTTTTGTAACATAGATTTTAATTTTCAATGAATATATTATGAATGAATTTTTATTTCCATGCATGTTAGCAATGAAGGCAAAATAGAAAAAATATTTTTATCATATTTTTTATATTTATTTAGTTACATTTGTTTTAGATCATAGACTTAAATTAAATGTTTTGTATGAAATGTTAGTTATGTATTATGATGCTTTAATTCTATTTAAAAATTCTTCTTCTCCTAATCCTGTTAATATTGTACAAAATACTAAAATAATTTATATGATATTTATAAAGATTATAGTTTAAAATATGGATTAGAAGACAATATGTTTGAAACACAAAATATTAGTAGCATTAGTAATTTAAAACTCACAATAGCATAACTTTTATTAAGAGCATGGACAAAATGTTCATGAGGATCCTCAAGTTCCAGATAGGAATTTAAAAATTATTTTATGACTTCTTTTGGTTATAGTGAAACAGAGAGCAAGCTGTTTGATCTTTTATTATGGTGGTTGCAAAAGACTCAAAGTCATCCCATCTTCTCCATCATAACACAGAAAATTCTAGCTTGTCCAGTGTCAACCATTAATGTAGAATAGACATTTAATTTCAAAGTTAATATTTTGGATGAAAGTCGATCTTCTTTGTCTCTCGACTCTTTAGAAGCACAAACATTACTTAATGATTAGAAGAGAGCTACAAAAAGAATACAAGTAATGCAATTTTCAGATGACAAGATAGAAGAGTTTGATACAGAACGAACTATCACTACGGAAATGAGATATGAAAGTGAGTACCAACTCCACTTCTTATAATAATAAAAGTAAAATGATAAGCGAACTATGTGGTTTTGATTCCCCTATACCCTAAAAGGATACGCAGGTAACTTAAGTTCAAGTCTTTTTTAAAAAATTTATAAATATTTTTTAAAATTAATAAAAATAATAATTTTGAACCTTTGTGAACGGTGATCCGAACCATAACTGATGATTTCGAATTGTGAACCACAACTGCCTTTGAAAGTTCAAGTTAAGGGTCGATATTTTTCAAACCGTCGAATCAACAGTTCTAAATTGGTTGGGTCTATCCACACTATCATTGTGGAATGATGTGGTGAAGAACCAAAAACAACGCAAGATTAGTGGTTAGTTGGTCGTTGGAAGAAGAGAAAGGAGACGTATGGATTCTAAAAAATAATAGGTCTACAAAAATTTTAAAGAAATAAAAATAGAAGTTTATTGCTAATCGTGACTAATTGCTATATATATACTCAATTTGATGATGATTTTCAAAACCAACCACTTCCACTCGACACTTTCCTTCAACTAATTAAAAGGAGACGAACTCTATTCAACAATGAGTTTAATATAGCCCAAATATGTCATATGATTGTAAGATGAAGTGGACCACATAAAAAAGCAAAGTCAGTGAAAATATTACAATATAAATTCATTTATTTATTTTTAAATTTGATTGAAATAAGAAATAAGAAAAAGTACCTTGCTTTGAAGAGGAAGGTGGTGAAAGTGGAGATGATGGAGATGGTGCAATAGCATTTAATGAGTTATTCTGAAAACTGCCAATCAAGAAAACACTGGACTTTAATGACAACACAATCAGCAAAGGAGCTAACAAACAGAAAATTAACAAAACCGCAAACAACCTGATTGGAGTAAATCGTGCGAATGACCCATTTGTCGGAATATCACCTCTGAGATTGTTGGTAGATAGATCCCTGCATGTCCATTAACAGGATAGTTCATCTTTGAATGGAAATTAATATATCATATAGAAGAAAACTCTTGACATGGATGGCATTAACTCACAGAACTTGAAGAGTTCCAATGTTGGTCAAAGATACTGGAATAGGGCCCGATATATGGTTGTTATTGAGCCGTCTATCCTTAGACAAAATTAAAAGAAGAAAAATGCAGTTTAGAGATGTTCAAAGGAAAGAGGAAATCAAGAAAAATTTCAATGACTATTAACTTCATTATTTTATTTAATATACCAAAAACTACTCACTATGCTATATGCAATATAGTTTCAGATATAAAAATGTGAGCAAGGATTTGTTGTTAACAGTGAACTGATAGACCACAACATCATACTGTTAAGAAATGTACTCCATTTTGAATCAGTAAATGCTTACTACCAGTAAATGATCTTATTTCAACCAATAATGTATGATCTTCATATGTCTTTATTTTTTATGCATAACAATTATAACTACTCTTCGTGTTTCTCACAATCAAAGAGTGATACCCAAAATCTAGCAACCCAACATTGTCCCCCATTACCATAAAAACCTTAAGTATATTAGTTAACTTTGTAATGCATACATAACTTTAGGTGCAAAATATGAATATATATCCCAAAAATTTCTCTAACTAATCTATTCCTGATACCCATTGGTAAATTCTGTTTAACAAATTCCTTCATATCCAGTAGACCTAGAGTAGCACATAAATTGTCTGACCCAGAAGTATATATGTGTGTGTGTGTGTGTGTTATAAGGTTCCTGCAAGAGTACAACACGTGTATAAAGAAAGCATTAGACTTAATGTAACTTTGATTAGTTAAGAAAATATCTGCAAGGGGGATCCATGACAGCCCCGTTACAAAATTTTCATAATAAGAAAAAGGAAGTGCTGTCAAATGGAATACAAAGTCCGGCACATTATTGTTTTGTTTTGGTCCGTCTGCATGAAGAGTAATTAAAAGATCATCGCAAGAAAAAGGATATTAACTTATTTAATTTATAAAAAAGTGAAGGAAAAGGAAGACGTACAGAAACCGCAGCTTTTGCAGCTGTGCAAGTGAATCAGGTATTCCACCAGTGATATTGTTGAGGTACAGATCCAGACTCACCAAATTTGACAAGTTCCCAAGCTCACTTGGGATTGACCCACTAATTCTGTTACTGTAAAGTTCCCTGTTATTGGAAATAGAGATGTCCTGAATTGTCATTACCTCAGTACAACAAAAATTATCGACAAACATTTATCGGCGAGTATGCTTTTATTGCATCAAATGTATTTCAGGATAATAAATTGAGGAAATGAAGATCACTTGAATTGCAATGTAAACCAATATTCGGTGGATATTTCACTAATTGCAGTTGATATACTATCGCATAGCATTTTCTCATTGTGTGTGTTTACATATTTCTACTATACGAAGACAGATTGGTGAGCTTAGCATAATGCATGAAGATAACTGTCTAGCATACTAGTACAACAAACCGATATAATTAAATAGCATACAAGTATGAGTCTATGGTCAAGAAACAAAGTCACTCAAATATAATGATGCAGGACCATGTTGCAAGCAATGAAGCTCGACTTGAGATGGGAACTGATACACAGGTGGGTAGGTTGTGAAGATGAAGAGGTGTAGAAGTGATGAAAAGGAGAGGTTCATGGTGATGAAGCTGAAAGAAGAATTAATAGAGATGGATGATAGATCACAAAATCAGGAATTCAGCAATCCAGCAGGCTATAAAGGAGACAAAAATAAAGCACTAAAACTTCTCACAATGATAATTTACCGAACAAAAACTATTAGTGATTGAAAGACAAATTACAACAGGGAAGTTGGAGTCTTTTTAAAGGATCTAACTCGACTAAAATTGTGAAAAAAAATAAGTAAATGGGTAAGAAACACCCACTTTCCTAAATAGACTCGAACAACTTAGGAAATAAATTAACTACAACTTGAAAATAAAAATTCCTATCAAACTAGAAGCATAACCCAAATAATTCTAACTAAATTAAAAGATATTGCTACCAAACCAGAAGATAATAAACTTTTGACACCTGAAAAATTAGCAAAATGCAATTACAAATTAAAAAATTGAAATTGATTTCCTGTTAGCATTATTCTTCTCCATAGAGGAGAACTTGACTTCTAGCAAATTTTTGTCATTTTTTCTTAGTCATCATTCCCAAGCAGGGGGAATAATTTCTTCACCAACTTTGTGCAACAATATTTCTTCATCATCTTTTCTCTTTGAATGTCACTTCCAATGAGTGAGAAATTGAAGCACTTTATTCTTCCTTTTAACCATGTCCTTCCTTTTTAGTCACCCTTTCCAACAAATAAGGAAATGTTTCAACTTATCATACGGCAAAGATGAAAAGTCCACTTCAGCATAATAGTCCTAGGGCATGAAAGTGATAGTGATAATAATGAATTTGCACATGTGAATACAAATGCTCGAATTTTCCTAGTAAATTAGTATATTTTCTAAATTAAAAATTGAACTAATATTTAATAAGTTAGCAAGTTACATAAATAAGTATTGTAATTAATTCTATTCAATTTTGCCAAATAAAGTAGATATGAAGAATATGAATACTTTTAAAGTACATGCTATGAGAGAACTTAAATTAATGAATGCGATGTGAAAATTTACTATATCACTAAGTACTTTATATTAAGCATTACTTAATACATATAACAATTATGACTCTTATATGCAAAGTAGAGTTCTCATTGGTAGACAGAAGCAAATTAACAACCTCAGTTAGTTGATGAGCATTAAAGTCATTAGTAACAATAATAGAAAGCATGTCGATGAAAGTCTTAATTGATTTGTGAATTTTTAAGTTGATGTCCTGCATTAGTAATTCATGATATTCATTTTGTTCAGTTTCTTCTTTTGGTGTCTTGCATTCCTAATTCATGATATTCATTTTGTTCAATTTTTTTTTCTTTTAGCTATTATAGACAATATAAATGTCTTTCTAATCAGTTGTCCTATGTTCCAATTAACATAAAGTTCATTTTTTTCTAACAGGGTCAAATCAACAAGTGGTTTTTCTAAAGTTGCATTGTCAAGGCGTTTATTATTAAAGACTCTTCCAAAATGTCATTTGAGGAATTTCTAACGGTCAAGTTATCAGGAGGTCTATTCGTGCCCAAGTCTTTCATTTTAACTTAAAGTTCATTAATTATAAGTAAACTAAGTCTTGGGATGTTGTAATTTGGGTCACTTAAGGATGATGATTTTGGTTTTGCAAATTTATTAGTCAATCATCTTTTAAAATATGATAGAACTTTTTTTTTTATTAATTTTCATTTTGGTTCTGAACACTTTGCCAACATTTCCAGTGTTTGTTCCATTGATGTAAAATTATGTTGATCAAAATAATTTACAATGTCATAGAACCAATTTAGAAATTTGATTATCCATCAAAACTAAAACAATCATGCTTAGGCCTATGGCAAACTTAATTTTCAAGAAAATAATTCAATTTTTCTCTAAACATGGGATAGTTTGAAAGTGTGTTGTTAGAATATTTAGGGATAAATATTCTGTTAAGGATAAATATTCTGTTAGGGATAAATATTCTATTTTTCTTTTTTATAGAATAATTCTCCTAGAATAGGTCCCTATATTCATGTATAAATAGGGGCTTATCTCTTGTAATAAAACAAGATTCCATATTATTTTACATGGTATCAGAGCGAGATTAGGTTTTAGGGTTTTTTCCTCCGCCATCCTCGTCGCCTTCTTCCTCGTCGCCACGCGTTTTCCTCCTCGTCGCGCGTTTCCTCGTCGTCGATCAGATCGCAGCGCGTCTTCCTTCGCTCGAGCAACTTCTGCTGCCGCCAGCACCCGGAACACCGCCTCGCGACTTCCTCGTCTCGTCGCGACGCATCAGCCTGGCGCACGTCTTCCCCTGCGGTTCTACTGTCTTCCTCGACGAGATTCCTGCGCCGCATCCCTGCGTTCGTGGAATCTCTCAGCGGCGATCGACATTGGGCCGCAGGACGCTCAGCAACCACAGTGCCGCCAGGAGCAAATACAAAAGGTGCGATTTTGACCGCTCCCCCATCCAACCTCCTCGCTTTCTCCCTCCCAGAAGCAGCGGCGGCGGAGGTGGTTAGGTCACGAGCTCGCGCTTTCCACAGAGAGCGAGCAGCGCGTGAATGCTTTGGATGGCGAAACAGGCCTTCGGTACGCTTCCCTACTCATCAACTTTGGTCTCTCGAAACAACAACAGACTTCCACCTCGTAAGGGTGGCAAAGGACGCCCTTGGTGTGATCATTGCCACCGACCAGGACACATGATTGATAAATGTTGGAGTCTACATGGTCGACCTTCCTGTGCTACGCAGATCGTCCAGAGTTCTGTCGCTCCTTCAGCTTCCACTTCACAGTTGCCACCAAATCCGACCCCACCGCCTTCCTATAACGACTTTCTGAAATGGTATGAGGATCGAAAGGTCTCTGATTCCCCTGTTGCCGTTGCACTCACTGGTAATTCCTTTGCTGGCATATCTCGCTCTTCGAGTTCTTGGGTTCTTGATTCCGGGGCCACCGATCATATCACTGGTAATAGATCACTTTTTTCTTCTCTCTCTACTTCTGGTTATTTACCCTTTGTCACCATGGCAAATGGTTCTCAAATTCAGTCCCAGGGTGTCGGTATTGTTCATCCTTCTCCGTCTCTTTCTATTCATAATGTTCTTTATGTTCCCGGTGCTCCCTTTAATTTATTATCAATTAGTCAGCTTACTCGGTCTCTTGATTGTGTCATCTCGTTTACTAAATCTTCTGTTTCCTTACAGGACCGGAGTACGGGGAGGATGATTGGCTTCGGATATGAGTCTCATGGCCTATATCGGCTTCAACAGTCCTCTCTTGTTGGTTCGGCGGCGGCATCTCCCCTTCTTATTCATGCTCAGTTGGGACATCCAGGTCTTGATAAGTTGAAACAATTACATCCTGGTCTTTCTCACTTAGATTCTTTATCTTGTGAATCATGTCAATTAGGAAAGCATGTTCGTAGTTCTTTTTCTCCTCGCACTGTGAGTCGGGCTACGTCACCTTTTGCTTTGGTTCATTCCGATGTTTGGGGTCCGAGTCGTGTTTCTTCTACATTGGGGTCACGATACTTTGTTACCTTTATAGACGATTTTTCCCGTTGCACTTGGTTATATCTGATGAAGGATCGTTCGGAGTTGTTTTCTCTTTTTCAATCTTTTTTCTATGAAATTAAAACTCAATTTGGTATTTCTCTTCGAACCTTACAGAGTGATAATGCACGTGAGTATCTATCTACTCCATTTCAGACCTTCTTGGCGTCTCATGGTGTGTTGCATCGGACGTCTTGTCCTCATACCCCTCAACAGAATGGAGTTGCTGAACGCAAGAATCGCCATCTTCTTGAGACCACCCGGACTCTTCTTCTCCATTCTCATGTTCCTCTTCAGTTTTGGGGTGACGTTGTACTTACTGCGTGTTATCTCATCAATCGCATGCCTTCCTCCACTCTACAAGGTCAAATACCTCATCATGTTCTTTATCCTCATCAGTCTCTTCATCCTTTACCACCTAGGGTCTTTGGTTCTATATGTTTTGCTCATGCTCTCGATCCTGGCATTGACAAACTCTCTCCCCGGTCTCATAAGTGTGTCTTCCTTGGGTACCCACGGTCTCAGAAAGGGTACAAGTGTTATTCCCCTACTCTCCGTCGGTACTTCATCTCTGCTGATGTCACGTTCTTTGATTCGGTTCCATTTTTTGGGCCTAACGGATCTCCGTCCGAGTTTTCTCCTTCTACGCCTGCACCAATGGCTATCTTTTATCCTCCGGAGGAGTCTCTGTCGCCTCCGGAGACATCTCCTCCATTGCAGGTTTATCAGCGTCGTCCTCGTCCTGCTTTGCCGCCGACCACCACTGACACTGCCATGGACACATCTTTGGAGCCAAGTCTTTCACCTCGTCCTCCGGTCCCATCTCCTGAGTCTGATATTCCCATTGCACTTCGGAAAGGTGTGCGTTCCACTCGTAATCCTTCTCCTCATTATGTTTCTTTGAGTTATCATCGTGTTTCTCCTTCCTATTTTGCTTGTCTTTCCTCCTTGTCGTCTGTTTCTCTTCCGAAGACTGCAGGTGATGTCTTTGCCCATCCAGGATGGAAACAGGCTATGCTCGATGAAATGTGTGCCTTACAGAGCAGTGGGACTTGGGACCTCGTTCCTCTACCGCCAGGGAAGTCAGTTGTCGGTTGTCGATGGGTATATACAGTGAAGGTTGGTCCAGACGGAAAAGTTGACCGGCTTAAGGCTCGCCTCGTTGCTAAAGGATATACTCAGATCTTCGGATTGGATTATGGGGACACTTTTTCTCCTGTTGCCAAGCTGTCCTCTGTGCGCTTATTCCTGTCCATTGCTGCAATTCGACATTGGCCTCTTTATCAGTTGGACATCAAAAATGCTTTCTTACATGGTGACCTGCTCGAGGAAGTCTACATGGAGCAACCTCCGTGTTTTGTTGCTCAGGGGGAGTCTTCTGGTCTTGTATGTCGCCTGCGAAAATCTTTATATGGCCTCAAGCAGTCTCCCAGAGCATGGTTCGGTAGATTTAGTACTGTAATTCAACAGTTTGGCATGACTCGGAGTGAGGCTGACCATTCTGTCTTTTATCGTCACTCATCTACTGGTTGCATCTACTTAGTAGTTTATGTTGATGATATTGTTATCACAGGTAGTGATCATCTCGGGATTTCACAGGTGAAACACATCTTTTCAAACATTTTCAGACAAAAGATCTCGGCAAACTCAAATATTTTTTGGGGATAGAGGTAGCACAGTCCAAAGATGGGATTATCATATCCCAAAGGAAGTATGCAATGGATATTCTAGAAGAAACAGACATGTTAAACTCAAAGACAGTTGACACACCTATGGATCCTAATGTCAAGCTCATGCCAAATCAGGGGGAGCCTCTTCCAGATCCTGAACGATACAGACGATTAGTAGGGAGATTAAGCTACCTTACTGTTACTCGTCCGGATATCTCTTTTGCAGTAAGTGTAGTAAGTCAGTTTCTCAACTCTCCATGCAAGGAACATTGGGATGCTGTGACACGCATTATCCGATATATCAGAGGTGCTCCAGGAAAGGGTCTTTTGTACGGAGACAAAGGACATACTCGAGTCGTAGGCTATTCTGATGCAGATTGGGCAGGATCTCCCATTGATAGGAAATCTACTTCTGGTTTTTGTATATTTGTCGGAGATAACCTTATTTCTTGGAAAAGCAAAAAGCAGAATGTTGTGGCAAGATCCAGTGCAGAGGCAGAATATCGAGCTATGGCCATAGCCAGTCAAGAGCTTATATGGCTCAAACAATTGCTTCAAGAGCTAAGATTTGGAGAGGTTACACAAATGTCACTTATATGTGACAATCAAGCCGCCATGCATATCGCCTCGAATCCAGTTTTTCATGAGAGGACAAAGCATATTGAAGTCGACTGTCACTTTGTCAGAGAAAAAGTCATATCTGGTGAAATATCTACTAGTTTTGTTAACTCACAGGATCAACTAGCAGATATATTCACCAAGTCACTGAGAGGTCCTCGAATTGACTACATATGTAACAAGCTGGGTACATATGATTTATATTCTCCAGCTTGAGGGGGAGTGTTAGAATATTTAGGGATAAATATTCTGTTAAGGATAAATATTCTGTTAGGGATAAATATTCTATTTTTTTTTTTATAGAATAATTCTCCTAGAATAGGTCCCTATATTCGTGTATAAATAGGGGCTTATCTCTTGTAATAAAACAAGATTCCATATTATTTTACAAGTTAGCAACTAAATAAATAAAAGACAATTTTCAAATAGAAGAAGTGTTTATACCAAGATGATTACGAGTTTATTTGATGCCAAATTGCCATAGGTCGTCTTGATTAAATTGAAAATCCCAATTAAATTCTATGATTCTAGCTACAATGGGTCTTGAATAGAATCCAAATTTCAAATCCTTACATTGAAGTATGTGCATAGACACCTTTTGACTTGTCTCTCCTTGCTTTTAATTCCCTCTTGTTCCTCTCTTATATTGTATAAAGCTCATAACATTATTATTTTATCCTTATCCCCTCTTTTTTTCAGTTGTCATTGTTCTTTCATTTCTTCTTCACATCAGTGGGTCTCACCAACAACTAATCAATTAAGAGTTAGATTTGAGATCCATTTCTCGTGCTTTTAGTGTTGCTACAGGGTGGCAGGTGGTGGTTTTATGAGGAGTGTAGGCGCGATAGGAGGCAATCATGCTAATAAGATCACAGAGAGAAAACACAAGGGCAGCTTCATCCAAATATGAGGTGATCTGCATAGCCAACATGAAGCTCAATCTCTTCTCAAACAAAGACATGAGCAATGTAGTGGGATGGTGTTGGAAACAATGGTGGGCACTGAAGTACTAGTAATGTTGGGTTGCCAAAAGACACGCAAGACATGGAGAAGGTGCTTTCGTCATCACAAGAAATCATTGGGTGAGACTCCATTAGCATCCATCAACTGTTAGCTACAAGATGGAGTAGGTACATTTGCAGTTGTCCGCTTCAATGGATCAACTTCCATAGATGGGTGATGGTTTGTCGGCGAATGGAGCAATGATGGGTTGCACAGGAGGCTGAAAGCTAGAGTAAATCCTGTTTGATTTAGAGTGTGTGACGGCATTCAAGACGTGGTGATGTTGATGGGTTATTCAGGACAAATGGAAGCTAGTGGCAAAAGGAGGTATAGAATTGAACCACCAAGTTTTGGCTTTAACAACAATTGACGTAGCACCAATCTACAAGCAACAAAGCTCAGTTTGAGATGGGAATTGATGGTAGGTGACAAAGATAAGGAGGTGTAGTGGTGGGGAAAAGGAAAGATGTACGGTGGAAGAAGGCGAAGGAGGGATTATTAGTGATGGATAATAAAGTAATGATCATTGATCATGAATTGAGCTCTATACCAATTGACGTAGCACCAAGCTATGAGAAATAAAACTTGGGTTGATATGGGAACTAATGCAGAGGTAGATAGGTTGTGAAGATGAAGAGGCATAGCGGCAAGGAAAAGGAAGGGTACATGGTGGATGAACGTGAAGGAGGGATTAGTAGTTATGGATGATAAAGTATTAATCATTAATCAGGAATTCAGCTTTGAAGCCAATTGATATAGCACTAGACTATAGACAACAACTAGAGTTGACATGGGAACTGATGCAAAGGGTGGGTGGGTTGTGAAGATGAAGAGGTGTAGTAGTGAGGAAAAGGAAAGGTGTGTGGTGGATGAAGCGAAGGAGGGATTAGTGGCAATAGATGATAAAGTACTGATCTCGAATTGGACTTTGATACCAATTATCCCATCACCAAAATACAAGGAGAGGGAGAGGGAGAGGGAGAGGGAGGCGAATAAAAAGCGCTAAGCTTCCCACCAAATATTATTGATTGAAAGATAAATTACAAAGGAGTTGGGATCTTTTTAAAGGCTTCAAGTCAACTAAAATTGGATAATGAAGTAAAACAAATGGGGTAAGAAATACTGAGAGACTTGAACAATTTAGAAAATGAATTGACTACAACTTGAAAATATAAAAAATCCTACCAACAAAGAAAAATAACTCAAATATCAAAAATTTTAACTAAATTAAAAGATATTCCTACCGAATTAAAAAAATACCAATCTTTCAAAACCTAAAATAGGACAACTATCGAATACAATTACAAATTTAAAGTCGAAATGAATTTTCTATTTGCATCAAACCTATATAGCACCTGACTTTTGCTTTCAACAAGTGTATAACAGCATTAGAAATACCATTCTGAATAATAATCTTGGGTGAATTCAACAATACTTGTACCTCTATACTTGCACTTTTGGGTAAAGTAACATAATCCAAGATATTGTTTTCTGAGACCCTCATCAAGGAAGAACTGAAGATTTTATTTCTGATATGGTGTTGCACTTCCACGTATAAGCAACACATTAGGTATATTGGACGACCGCATATACACGGCGAACATGGCTATATCAAAACAAACTTGATAGTGATAGAGTTGTACTGTTTCTGTCACTTCTAATTGTGTGTTGCGAAGATATAATGAGGACACAGAAAACCACTTCTTCTGTTACCTTAAGTCCAAAATATCAAAAATTTCACACAATTCAAATCTTCCAGTCTTCGCTAGTGTCAATGCAACTGATTCAGAAGTTGCAAAGCTTGGACTTAAATGTGCATGTATGAAATCTATGCTATTTTTTTTTTAGTGTTTGAGGAATTAATGTACAATTATCTTTAGCAAACCTTCTAGTAATCTGTTGACAGAATCTTTTCTTTTGGTTTTTGTCATTTTACTAGCCAGTGTTGTTGTTTAAGCAAGGTTCTCTAGATTCTTTATTATTTTCTTTTTTTGCTACTTCCTATGGTTTTCTGCCTTTGACAGGTTCTTGCTCCAAAAAAAATGGAGAAAAAAATCCATTCCGTAATGATCAAACAATTCCAACGTGACTTCAACTGTTTTTCTGTTTAGAAATTACAGAAAAAGTTTCAATAAGTTCAAAAATATCATCAAATCATGGAGTAGACTCCATAACCAAGAATCTTATATCACTAATGCCTAAATATGTACCAGAAAGTAGCAAATATAAACCAGAAAAATACGAACACAGAATAAATATAGTCCAGCAAATGCAAAAGATGGAAAATACAAAAGGAAAAAATTGTGATCGAAATGTATTGTTGGAGGGTGGATGTAACTTCTCTCTAGAAAAAGTAGCCTCTTATTATTCTTTTAGTAAGGCAAACATGACAACTAGTGCTCTACAGAAAACAATATGGTCTTAAAAGAAACAATCTGATCATTGATAAATGAGTATCCAAAAAATTGTAGGTTGACAATAAAACAATATGAAAATGGTAACATAGTCTAGGATGATAATAAATGCCCTATGGAACTAAGCATGCCAATCAATGATCTTACTAGTTCCAGATAGCCCAAGTTCAGCTAGGAGCGATTTTACAATTAAAATTGAACCAGGATTTACTTTTCACAAAAAAGAAGATAACCTCAAACCATAATATATATGTGGAAATATAGATTTTCGATAAAGATTAATGTGTTAACGTTTTCATATTCTCCCGAGTTCAAAACTAAAGAAAATTACTCTGGTTCTTAACTGTCTAAACCAGGATGATATATCATTTTCCAGAATCAAGCATCCAGATACCGAACCCTAAAGTTCAAAATTCTATTCAATCTTCTAGATGGAGAACTTACAAATATTGCAAATCTGTTAGAAGGGAAAGCTCGGGGACCAAAGTTCCAGATAACTGTGCATTTCCAAGATCACTACAAAATAAATGATATCAATTTTCCCATTATTAAAAGAAACAAAAAGGAAACAAAAAGGAAAACCAAGTTTTATTATTAGTTCATTAATTCCTTAATATTACAAGAAAAGAAAAAAAGAGATGGTTTCTTACACTCTTGTGACCCTATTCTCAGAGCTGCAAGTAACGTGAAACCATGTGCATGGATTCACCAAGGCTGCATCCCAGCTCTGCAACACATTATTTGGATCGTCCAAGTTGGTCTTAAGGGTGAACAATGCATCACCTGTTCAAATTCTCCCAAGGCTTCAATAAAATGCTGCAGTAATTGCTCCAAGAAGGTAGACAGCAGTAGCAAATTGAACAAGAAAAAAGATCAGATAAAAGAATTGCAAACTTTCATCCACCAACATCTCATGATACCTCCGTGTTATTTGTCACAAAATTGGGTAAGAAATTTCTCGTGCAGGTTAACAAAGATCACTCATAACATTGATATAAAGTCCCTATGAACATATATAACATAACAAGGTAGGCAAATTATCTTCCAAATACCGCAAAACTAGCTACTTAAAACATTCTGGTTTACATGCATCACTATCAAGAGAAATGATGGTTAAGTGGAGATGAGCAAGGAAGGTATGCACCAATAATTACTAGACATATAAAATGAATAAGAGGTCAATAATTGATGATGCTTAGTTTCTGATTACCTATCTCATTTACCTTTTTCTTTTACCGATAATCCAAACTGTATGTTAACAAATGCATCGACACCAATTTCGGAACACCCACGTTATCACTGGAAAGTGGAAGCAACACCATTTCCAATAATACTCGGGCACACTATCTTAATCAAGTGTTCTCACACTCGGAAAGAAGAAAGGAATCGTCAATAAATGTTTGTAAACAAGTGAAGACTAGAGTACTCCTTCCAACCCATTCAATACCCATAAGCGTCAGTTTGCGTCAGTATGGACAAACAGAAAACAACTACAACAAGCTACGGAAACAAAAGTTACATTCGCAAACAATCTTGCCACCAAAAAGCAAATAGGAACTTGGAGTGGCAGAGTAAGAAAATCAATGGATGCAAAATTACGATTTTAGAAATCTTTCAGCGTAAAACCAACCGGTACAGCATCAAGGCACCCGGACGACGCTCACGAGTAGGAGCACAGAACGCATACCTTCCGCGTTCGCAAGAACGCGACGAATAGCAGAAGACGCGAAGATCAACCACAAGAACCACCGCGCCATGCCCTCCCCCGCGGCCACCGCCATTCCTTCAGCTAAAACCCTACTTCTATTCTCGCAAACCTTCACCAAACAGAATCCAGAACATGTGGTCACCCTCTCGGCCTCTCCAACCAAGCAAAGATCAAAAAAACAAAACAAAAGGGGAAACTTTGTCACCAAAACCTCCAAATCCACACCGTTTTCCGGCGGAAGAAGAAGCAGAATTTGGCAGATCAAGGATCGCAAGAAGGCAAGGCAGGCGATTCGAATAAGGCTCTCCAAAAAAATTAACAAAAACTGGAAACGAAATTCGTTCCTCCCGGTCGCCCTTCCGAGTTCCGATTTCCGAATGGCGTGGTCGGAGGAAGAAAACGATGCACACGACGACAATTACATTATTTTGTGATCATCTTCTTTCAGTCTGTCATTGAGTAGGCGCGGATCATGTGTCTAAAATTGGATATCAAACAGGACATTCCACTGCTTGGAGACCCACAATTTGCCGAAACCGGCGATAGAAATGCAGGATTTTAAGCAGGACTGACGTTTCCCGAAACAGCCAATCGGATCCTTTCGTATTTTCACATTTGAAATAGTCAAATTATTTATTTATATAATTTAGGCAAACTGTTTGGTCAAAAGATAGAGGTTGACTTTTAAACGGACTCCGTGGTTAATAGAATTGAATTAAATAATAATATCTTGACTTCCGGTCAACTCCCTGAGTCTTCGGTTTTAATTTTCAAATTATTATTATTATTTTTAAAATATAAATAAAATTTTGACGGACGATTAACCGTAGGTAATTATTTACTTATCGTTATTACGGATTCCGTGTTATTACGGATTCCGTTGAATATTTGTGGAGCCTTATTATTTTAAAAATTAATAATATCACTAAATTCTAATAGTTATTAAAATGTCATTGAAACCACAAAAAAATTTGAAAAATGAAAAATAATATTTTGATTTATAAAAAAAGATGGAGTTTGTTTAAGTGGATGGACAGTGCAAATTTAAATGGAAACTATTTTGTCAAAAATGAAAAAAAAACACCTTTAATTATTCATATTACTAAAAAGAGGCTCTTCATTTAAAAATTATTAAAAACACACTGTCCATAATTTTTTCATTCAAAATATCTCTATGAACAATCAAAATTACTACTGAATCGAACCATAAGTAAAATTCAATATTATATAAATCATGTATTCAATTTTTATAATATTCAAATCATGTATTATATTTTTAAAATACTTCTTTTTTTTCTTTATAGGTGTCAATTTCGTCTGAAATTAATAAATCTAATAAACTCTAAATAATTCCAAATCAAAATCAATAAATTTTTAAAAACCTTCTTAATATATTTATGCTTTCATATTTAAATTTAATAGTATAAATTGAGAACAATAAATTAAATTAAAAGTACATTTTTAAATTTTTATTCTACCAATCTAAAAATTTACTATTCTCAATTTATGTTATTAAATTTAAATATGAAGGTATAGATATATTAAGGAGATTTTTAGAAGTATATTGATTTTGATTTGAAATGATTTAAATTTTTTAATCCATCAATTGATTTTGAATGAAATTAACTATAACCTACATCATTTGAAAATTTAAAATTTTGATATATATTTTATTTAATAGAGAGAGTTCTATGAACTCATTAGTAATATTGGTTAGTCAATATCATTATCCTAAGTCTTATAATAAATATAGATAAATTTTATCAAGTCTTTATAAATTTAAAATTTTACTATTCTCAATTTATACTGTCATAAATATATTAAAGAGATTTTTAAAAATATATTAATTTTAATTTAAAATGATTTAAAATTTTCTAGATTTATTTTTGGAAAATTAATTGATGATTGATGGAGTATTTTGAAATTATGATTTATGATTTGAGTATTATGAAAATTAAGTAGGTGATTTAACTAATACCTAAACTTGGTTAAGCAGTTCAGTAAAATACTGATTTTGACAGTAAAATGATTAAACCAAAATTCATATATTTACATGGTAAAAATAAAAGATATTTCAGATTTTAAAAAATTATACATTACTATTATTTTAATATTTTTAAAAATATATATCCAGTATAGATAATTAAAAATGTTTTTTTATAAATTTTTTCATAAAATTTTGTTGTCGAATATCGAAGCTGTTGCGAATGACAATTGGCACAAAGGTCCACGTCAGGCCAAGAATTCTTCGAAATTTCCAACCAAGCAATGCAAGTTACTGTTGCCGCCAGCAGCGGACAATTCTGACCATTCAATCGACGAAGTCCACACGGTCTGGATCAGTTGCTTAGCAGCAAAATTCTATGTGTACGTCCAAACACCCACCACTCTCCTCTACCAATTGAAATTAGTTTTCAATACGGATTATCAAAAATTAATTTTTTTAATAAATAAAAAAAATTAATATCTAAAATTATTTGGATGCCAGAAAAGGTAAAAAATAAGATGGTTGGGATTTTTTTTTTTTTTGTTTGTGATTAATTAATCTAATAAGAACGTAGATGGATTATTTTTAAAGCGGATTATTATAAATTTTATAATTTTTCAAATGAATAGAAAAATTAATATTCAAAATTATTTGCAACAATTATTGAGCGAAGTAGACCTGCAAGTTGATCATTAATCTTAATCATATAAAATGATTATAATTTACGGTTTAGAATCATCGATTCACAATTCATAACCGTCGTCATAATTCGCATGGTTTATCATGATTTAAAATTATTATTATTTTAAAAATATTTAAAAATTATAAATCTATCAAAAATAAAGAAAGACTCATACTCATTTAAATTGCTTATATAGCCCTATGATTTTTAAAGAGTATCATAAATCTTAAAAGTATTATCATTAATACTTCTTGTTTTAGGTGTTGAAACTTGCTCAGGTTTATTATCGGTAAATTGAATATCATGATTTTTATTTGAATTGATTATTTTCTTGTCCCTTTATCGAGATGATGAACATCTTCCTTTCATTATAATTGAAGAATTGAAATATAAAACGATTGAGATTGAGTAGAGAACATGATATGGAAAATGGTGAAATAAACTTCTTATTTATAAAGTTTGAAAAGTAATAGATATCGTAGTTATTGATAAAAAAATAATTAAATAATCTTAATAGTTAAAAAAAATAAAAAAAATAACCCTCTCTCTCCCAATTAACAGAATTATTTTTACTCTTCTTTTTTACTTTTCTAGCTTTTAAATCACATTACATGATACACTTTTAACTTTTAAATCACATTATTATAAATGAACGATTACATGATACAGAGTTGAAAGAAATTATTTACTCTCTTATTCTTCTTTTAATTATTAAAAATATTAATACAACAAAAGAAAATTATTAATTAATTTATTAAATAAATAACTAGCATATAAGGATGTCAATGATGGTAGTTTAGTTGGTTAGAATATTTGATTCTCATATGAGAAATCCCATATCTGGATAACAAATTCTTTTTAATATTGTAATAAATTTTACATCTAAAAAAAATCATCAAATCGATAGTTAAATCAAGCCGATTACAATTTAAACTTGACAATCTGAGTCAACAGATAATCGACACGTTGACCAGGTTATGGATCCACCCCGGTTAGGATCCGGGTTGGTTAGGATCTGATCGGTGGGCAGGTCTAAAGTGAAGGTACGAGCTTGTATACGAGTGTGGTCCATGGAAGTGGGCCCATGAATATTAAGTCAAGTATGCATAAATATTAGTCGGTGTAAGATTAAAAATTAAAAGATTTCCAAGATGTGTAATAATCGTACGTGAAAGAAGGGTAGTGTTGATTGACATTGATAACATTGATAGCGTTGCAATATTGATTTCTGTAATTAATAAATAATACGGATATGGACCACTATTTTAAGAGTTGATGGTCGTGCTTATTTTTCGAACGAATAAAAAATTAATATTTATAATTATTTAAATAATGAAAGATTGATTCATTATACATCAAACGAAATGTATTGGCTCGCATATGAACTAAGTTCATGGACGCGACTCTAATCACATCAAGATTCAAAATTTGAATAATACTATTTTGATTCGTTCGTTATATCATGAGAAGCGATTGTCAATAAATCATAAATATTTAGGCATGATAATATCGTCTTTAAACAAAATATTGATGCAATCCTATTATGTATATATGGAGCTTTGATGTTTGACCGTATTTAAGTTTATATAAATTATAAATCTCACATGTGTGATAAGTATGCAGGAAAAGTCTTTACGAGTCGGAAGACTGAACGCAAGGTAGGAGAAGTCCAAAAAGACTTAAGGCTATATTCTTGGCAAGGAGAAGTCCTCGTCGATCGGAAGACTGAATGCAAGATATGAAAGTTCAAGAAAGTTGAAAGCTAGATCTCGAAAAAGAGCTCGAACAGATCATGAGATCGAATGTAAGAGTGAATGAAGGCTGGGACATGAGGAAACTCTAAACACTAAAGTCCAGGGAACAAGAGGTTCATTTGGCATGAGAGAATTGTGGGATGAGGGTAGTGAAGTTAGATGCATTTTGTGTAGGATCAGAGAGCGCACTATAGAGGGATGAATAATGCGAGTTGTTTTTTCACTTATTTTCAAATTTTTGTTATAGAAATGGCAGCGAAAATAAAAATAACACAAAAATACATATTTATTTTTACTTGGTTAACAGTCTATGACTACTACACCAAGGCTTGAGGTCGTTAACTGCTTCTGATAAGCAACCCACTAATACCCTCCTCAAAGAAGACATAGGTTCATCTTTTACAAAGATAAGGATCGGTAACAAATTTACTGATCCTTTTCAAAAAGTAAATATGAAAAATAAAAATTGAAACAGAAACTACCAACATTGAATATCCGGAGATGTGTATGGGTGTCGAAGTAGTGTGTTGGCATTGTGTCAGAATTTCAAAGCAGAATGAAAGTATGTGGCGGTAGTAATTGATCTTCTAAAACTGTTGAGCGAAGCTTCTTTTAAAGGTCATTCTGAGCGCTTGGATCCCTTTCGAGTGCCCCAAGCTTGACCTGATCCAATCCAACATCATCACACTTTATCCATCTCCGGATGTTTGGAATGCTAATGTGGCATGAACAAGATAACACCCTCTCTAGCTACGACTTATATATCCTTCTTCGGGAGCCTGGACTGCTGACGTGGTGAGAACTAGATAAAGCTTTATCCTGTTGTGATTTATTCAGGTGCCTGGAACCCTTCCGGCCGCCCGAAGTTCACTGTGTCGGTTAGCTTCCGATCTCAAATCCCTGTACCACAGTGTTAGCACAAACAATCATAATATATTATGATTGACAACTTTCTAAGCAGTTCCGTCTCAACTTCAAGTCTCCCATGAAACCTTAGGTTGGACTAATGCTTACTGCTATCTTCGAGAGAACATGTTCTCACAGTTCCACTTAGGAGAGTTTACTTGGTGCCAAACTTTAACCCACCCGATCTGTTTGGACTTCCTGCTCAGCATCCAATCCTCTAACCCATAATCTCTAATCCAACTCGATCTTGGTCCTCCGGACCCATCAAGTCCCTTCACCTGTTGTTCCTAATATGTTAAGACTTCCTTGCCTAGCCATGGTTCAATTGACTCACTAGGATTTTGTAAGCAAAATAAAAAACAATACATGCACAACACCGAAATAGCAGATTGATGAAAATATAAAGAGCAGAGTTAAGAATAGTTATCCGATTGAAGCGTCGGCACACCGACTGTCCCTAGAGAATTATTGCCGCCTCACGGTGCAAAGGCTCGCAGGCAAGATTCTCCCAAGATACGACAACCACTCACGTCGTTCGTAGGTGCACTCCAAGACGAACGTCGCCAGCTATAGCCGTCAAGTTGGGTTAGGCCCGCCGGGTTGACCCGCTCCGTCAAGAAATTTAGGCGGGTTGGGTTGAAATTTTATCAACCCATTTTAAGATGGGTTGAGGTGGGTTGGCCCGCCTAGGCCCGCGACCCGCGTGGGTTGGCCCGCGGCGGACTTGGGTTGGCCCACGGCGGGCTTGGGTTGGCCCGCGGGTTGAAAAAGTTTATTTATTTATTTTAAAATTTAAAATTAAAGTATAAAACTTAATGAATTAGTGGGTTTCAACTATTTAAAATACAATTTAAACTTAAAAATTATGATTCAAACTTAAAATTTTCAACTTAATCAATTTAAATTATACTTCAAACTTAAAATTTTTAATATTTTTAATATTTTTTTATTTTTTAACAGGTCCGCGGGTTGGCCCGCCTAACCCGCGGCCCGCCTTGAGTTGGGTTGGGTTGGAGATTTCCCAACCCGCCAAATTGGTGGGTTAGCCCGCCCCGATCCGCCGTATGATGGGCCCGCCATGGGTTAGCCCGCCCCGCCATGGGTTGACCCGTTTGACAGCTCTATCGCCAGCGGACTCAACCTCAGATCGCCAAGCACAAAGCCTCAAGAACAGATGGAAAGAGAAGGGAGAACGAACGAGAAAAGCACTAGAGAAAATATCTTATCTCTATTCTTTTCCTTCTCTTCACGCACATATATATATCCGCCGAACAGGTGTTCACGCAACAGGAAGAAAGGTCGCGCTCGCGAGGAACAGGCGGCGCTTCAAGTTCGTGCGTAAGGAAAAGGAACAGGCGGCGCTTCAAGTTCGTGCGTAAGGAAAAGAAAAATGAATCAATAAACAAAATAAAATAAACCAAACCGGGCTAAAAACCAAACCGGGCTAAATGTTTGAATTGAACTAAAGGAAAAATCAACAGATTTTTCCTTGACTAACCTACAATTAGGGTTTGTCTTATCTAGCCTCCATTCAGAACTTTTTTGGTTGTGCTACCTTCACACTAGATCAAGCCATGTTAGATCACAACATAACCTTAACTTTGAACTCTTTGTCATTATCAAAATATAGGTTCGATTATTTGGTGCTCTTTTTTTTTAAATTATGACAACTTGATTTAAAGTTAAGTTAAAAGACAGAAAGAAACAAAGTTTGGTTTAAAGTTAAACACAAGTTTTAAAGAACTTAACCAAAACTTTTTCCCACTTTAATTCGATCTCTCCCCCTTAACATTATCTAGGGCATCTTGAAGCAATTCTTTAAAACTCTTAACTTTGAAAACCATTTAATGAAAAATTAATTTTTTATCTTCTCTCCCTATTTGACATTTATCAAAAAATAACAGAGGTTTGAGGGTAGCACATAATTGTTTAAGTTCAAAATCAAATGAACCTGTTCAAAATCAAATATTTATTTAATCAAAGTTTATTTTCAAAAATAATTTAAGCAACAAATTAGTTTCCAAAATTTTTCTAAAATATTTATTAAGTGACAAAGAAAATTTCAAAAATATTTATTGAGTTGAAATTGAACACTAAAAAAACCTATCAATTTGGACAAATTTAGCGATCGAGTTCATATTTGGTCTCTAGTCAAATGCACACAGTTCACATTGTTTAATATTGCATGCAATTATTGATTTTGATGCTGTTATTCATTAATTTTAATCGGTACATAACAACGACTCACACCAAGGCAATAAACTTGCAGAATTTTAGCGAAAAAATTCTTTAAAAAATGATGTGGCACAGTTAATCGAAGTTAAAAATCTTATGTATCTTATTTGTATGTTTCAAATTATTTGCTAGGTATAAATTTTAGGAAATTTTAACAAATTGAGTAAAATTTAATGACCGAATTTATATACGGTCTTTATGCATCTACTCTATATTGTATGTGTGAATAATGTAATGGTTTCATCGCATATTGTTTGGATACACTTTTTAAAGCCTTGACTATTAGCGCAACTCTATACCATAGTAAATCCACAACTTTTCATGATTAATACAAATTCATTTTCCTATTGTGTACTAGGCTTGAATTTTTTATGAATCTTTGAGAAGCTTTGCTACTTGAGCATATTTAATGTTAAAGCATTCATTCCACATGTGCTATGCAATGATTTTGTTACATATCATATCCATAATTATTTTTTTCAATAATCTAAACTTTCAATGCAGCAGCGAATTCTTTGCAAAATATTGCAAATTGTATTTGGTGAACATATTTTTATCTATCCATATTTTACTTGCAATATTGGATATGCATCAACATAGTAAATAATTACAGTTCTTTCTTACCTGTTGGTTGAGAGTATAGTTCTGAGTATTATTTCAATGCTTTCAAGCCCTAATGATGAATCTCCAGCAAATGTTGAAGCTAAGTTGTGTTACGAGATTACGGCAAGAATAGACAACAAGAAAATAAAGAGCACACACAGATTTACGTGGAAAACCCTTGACGGGTAAAAAACCACGGGCAGAGGAGAGAAAATTCACTATCAAAAGGTGGAATACAATGACGGCACACAATCTTTGTGTTTTACAATTCTCCTTGGAAACCCTAGCAATAATAAGCTTTTATAATAAGGAACAATCCATATCAGCCGTAGATCTGTCATAATTTGATTTGATCCATATCGGCCTTAGATCTGTCATAATTTGATTTTCACCATAGATCAGATCACACGGTATTTGGGTCACCAATATCTAACAATCTCCACCTTGACGCGAATTCCAAAAGCAAAGAGCAACTCAACACAACACGTCTTCAAAAGAACATTCTCCACCTCTTCCACAAAAGCCCTCACGGGCAAAGCTCAGCAACGAACACCAACCAAGTCCAAGCAATGCTTAAACTTGGCTATAGGGAGTGACTTAGTCATCATATCGGCAGGATTATCATGAGTACTAATTTTGCTCACAACAATATCACCACGAGCAATAACATCACGTACAAAGTGATACCTCACATCGATGTGCTTTGTCCTTTCATGAAACATCTGATCCTTTGTGAGAAAAATAGCACTCTGACTATCACAAAAAACTGTAGTAATCTGTAAATCTTCACTAAGCTCACTGAACAGTCCCTTCAACCAAATAGCTTCCTTACAAGCTTCTGTAATAGCCATATATTCAGCCTCTGTAGTGGACAACGCAACTGTATTCTGTAAAGTAGCTTTCCAACTAATAGCACAACCACCAACAGTGAACACGTACCCCGTAAGTGATCTTCTTTTATCAAGGTCACCTGCAAAGTCAGAATCAACATATCCAATAACTCCATCTCTATTTCTCCCAAAATGCAAACAAACATCAGAAGTCCCTCGTAAATATCTGAAAATCCACTGAACTGCCTTCCAATGCTCTTTACCAGGATTTGCCATGTATCTACTAACTGCACTCACTGCATGTGATAAATCTGGGCGTGAACAAACCATAGCATACATGAGAGATCCCACTGCACTAGAATATGGAACTCGTGACATATAATCAACCTCATCATCTGACTGCGGACATAAATCAACTGAAAGTTTAAAATGAGCAGCTAACGGAGTACTAACAGGCTTGGCAGTATGCATGTTAAACCGATTAAGCACTTTCTCAATATACCCTTTTTGACTTAGATATAATTTACCTGCCTTTCTGTCTCTCAGAATCTCCATCCCAAGTATCTTCTTTGCAGCTCCCAAATCTTTCATCTCGAAATCTTTACTTAGTTGGGCTTTGACCTTTCTTATCTCTCCCTTATTATTGGCCGCAATCAACATATCATCAACATATAAGAGCAGATAAACCAACGACCCATCATCAGTCTTCTTAATGTAGACACAACTGTCATAGCTGCTTCTTCTGAAATCATGAGTGGTCATAAATGAATCAAACCTTTTGTACCATTGTCTAGGTGACTGCTTCAGACCATAAAGGGACTTTTTCAGCAAGCATACATAGTCCTCTTTTCCTGAGACTGCAAAACCTTCTGGTTGCTGCATATAGATATCTTCCTCAAGTTCCCCATGTAGGAATGCTGTCTTCACATCCAACTGCTCCAACTCAAAGTCATGCATCGCCACAATACCAAGCAAGGCTCGAATCGAACTATGCTTTACAACTGGGGAAAACACATCTGTGAAGTCTACTCCTGGAACCTGACTGAAGCCTTTAGCAACTAGTCTTGCCTTGTATCTGGCTTCTTCAACTCCCGGTATTCCTTCTTTTCTTTTAAATACCCAC
This sequence comes from Curcuma longa, assembly GCF_044706935.1. NCBI lineage: Eukaryota > Viridiplantae > Streptophyta > Magnoliopsida > Zingiberales > Zingiberaceae > Curcuma > Curcuma longa. Next base: position 82,602 of record NW_027435343.1, read on the forward strand.
TTGCAGCGAACAACTTTCTTACCCTTAGGTAATTTCACCAAGTCCCATGTGTTGTTCTTACCAAGTGACTCCATCTCCTCTTGCATAGCAATCATCCACTTACCAGAATTATCGCAGCTAATTGCCTCTGAATATGTCTCAGGTTCTTCACCGGAATCAATCTCCTCAGCCACGTTTAAGGCATAAGCGACCAAATCAGCCTCTGCATATCTCTGAGGGCGTCTAATCTCTCTCCGAGGCCTATCTTTCGCAATGGAATATTGTAAAGGTGCTTGTGATGAGCCAGCACCATCCACAGAATCTGAAATAGGCTCCGGAGTAGTCTCTATAGATCTCGGCTCAATCTCAATCTCCACCTGTGTGCTTGTCTTCTGCTTATCTCCCTCAGAAGGAGTTTTAGATGGAGACCCCTGAAGCATGCTAGTTTCATCAAAAATAACATCTCTACTGATGACGACTTTCCCAGTCTCTGGACACCAAAGTTTGTATCCCTTCACTCCTTGTCTAAAGCCTATAAATATGCACTTCACCGAACGAGGCTCCAACTTCCCATTATCAACATGAGCATACGCAGGACATCCAAAAATTCTCAAATCAGAATAACTAGAAGGAGTATCAGACCATATTTCTTGTGGAGTTTTCTTTTCAATAGCAGTCGATGGAGAGCGATTGACAAGATAACAGGCATATGCAGCGGCTTCGGCCCAAAAAGACTTTGGTAACTCAGCATTAAGGAGCATACACCGCACCTTCTCCATCAAAGTCCTATTCATCCTTTCTGCTACACCATTTTGTTGAGGATTATGCCGAACTGTATGATGCCTCACAATACCTTCAGATCTGCATAAGACATTAAACTCATCAGAACAAAACTCCAAACCATTATCAGTTCGGAGATGCTTCACTTGTCTCCCTGTCTGCTTCTCAATCATGACCTTCCACTCCTTGAAGGTAGAAAAAACATCACTCTTCTGTTTCAAAAAAAATGCCCAAACCTTCCTGGAGAAATCATCAATAATAGTCAACATGTAAAGCGCACCACCTTTAGATGGTACTCTAGAAGGCCCCCACAAATCAGAGTGAATGTAGTCTAGCGTACCCTTTGTGTTATGAATGCCAGTTGAGAACTTAACTCTTTTTTGCTTGCCAAAAACACAGTGCTCGCAGAACTTCAGCTTCGTAATACTTTGACCATCAAGAAGTCCTCTCTTGCTCAATTCGACCATGTCATTCTCACTCATATGACCCAAACGCATATGCCAAAGCCTAGTAACATCAGAATCAGACATAGACGAACTAGCGACGGCAACATCACCAATAACTGTGGATCCCTGCAAAACATATAAACTGGCGGTTTTCCTCAGCCCCTTCATCACAACGAGAGACCCTTTACTGACCTTCACAACTCCACCTTCACCAGTGTACTTGTACCCTTTAGAATCAAGAGTACTCAAAGAGATCAGATTTCTCTTCATGTCAGGGACGTGCCTCACATCACCAAGTGTCCGAATAGCACCATCAAACATCTTAATTCTGACCGTACCAATACCAGCAATTCTGCAAGATGCATTATTGCCCATCAACACAGCACCTCTCGAAACCGTTTCATATGATGAAAACCAATCCCGATTGGGACACATATGAAACGTGCAACCAGAATCAAGAATCCACTCTTCACTTTGCTTCGAATCAACATCAGATGCAACAAGGAGTTCACCATCACTGTAATTTTCAGCAACATCAGCTTCACCAGACTTCTCTGGTTGTTTTCCCTTCGATTTTCATCAGCTCTTTTATTTTTATTCTGCAGCTTGTAACATTCTGATTTGATGTGGCCCTTCTTCTTGCAGTAATTACAAATTTTATCTCTATTTCTGGATTTTGATCTGCTCCTCATATTACCACCAGAACTTCTCTCTTGGGTCCTACTTCGAATAATAAGACCCTCACCCTGAGCCTCAGATCCTCCGACAAGCTGTTTCATCTTCTCTTTAGAAAATAATGAATCATAAACTTCATCCAAAGTAAGAGTATCACGACTATATAAAATTGTATCTCTGAAAGTTGTATATGACGAGGGTAACGAACACAACAAGATCAATGCTAAATCTTCATTGTCATATTTTACCTCCAAAGCCTCTAGATCAGAGACGATTTCCTTAAACACAGTCAAGTGATCTCTTAACGACGTACCTTCTGCCATGCGATGAGAATACAAACGTTGTTTCAGGCCCAGTTTGCTCGTAAGACTTTTTGTCATGCACAACTGCTCCAGTTTCAACCACAACGTAGCAGCGGATTTCTCCTTCAAAACATCCTGCAAAATCTCATTCGATAGATGAAGGTAAATCTGAGATAGGGCTTTTCGATCCTTACGTTCCTTTTCCTCCTTTGTCCATGTCGAGGGCATCTTGTCAAATCCTAACAGCGCATCGTCCAAGTCCAGATGCGCCAGCACCGCTCGCATCTTAACCTGCCACAGCGTAAACCTGGTGTTGCGATCCAAAAGCGGAATATCATACTTCATGGTTGTCGTTGCCATTAATCCCGATTGAAAAACACAAAATCAAAACGAACTTCGCTCTGATACCACTTGTTACGAGATTACGGCAAGAATAGACAACAAGAAAATAAAGAGCACACACAGATTTACGTGGAAAACCCTTTGACGGGTAAAAAACCACGGGCAGAGGAGAGAAAATTCACTATCAAAAGGTGGAATACAATGACGACACACAATCTTTGTGTTTTACAATTCTCTTTGGAAACCCTAGCAATAATAAGCTTTTATAATAAGGAACAATCCATATCAGCCGTAGATCTGTCATAATTTGATTTGATCCATATCGGCCTTAGATCTGTCATAATTTGATTTTCACCATAGATCAGATCACACGGTATTCGGGTCACCAATATCTAACAGTAAGAATTATTGAATAATATGCTATTGTTGATGTTGGTTTGTGTTGAATGATACGATGTTGGTGCTTGTTTTGGATTGAGTATCAATTTTCAATAAATATAACCTTGTTAGGAATATAATTTCGTATTGGAATCTATATGTGTCTAGTACCTTGATATAGGCCTTTGATCTTGTTCTAGTTGAAAAGATAACATGGATTTGGAGTATAAATGTGATCCTTGCATCATCTTTGTGTGAAAAAAAATATTAAGACTACCTTTTGTATGTGAATTTGATTTCTATCTTTATTTTGCAGAGGAGAAATGGCTCTGGCCAGGGCAAAAAGAGACTGAACAATAGGCTTCGAGGGGCAAAAAGGGAGGATAACATTAAGCGAACAATATATGTATCTGACATTGATCACCTTGTGAGTAAAATATTGTTGGTTTGATCGTCCAATTTACTGTTACATTAATCTAGAAGACATTGCAATTCTTCTACAATTAATAGTGTGATACTTTATCTGTGTTGGCCATGCTAATAAGATTATCTATTGATATGTATCAGGTAACTGAAGAGAAGCTTGCTGAAATATTTTCTACTTTTGGACCATTAAGTTATTTGATCTTCAATGTTTAGATTGAAATGATATTAGAAGTTTTTTATTGATGATGTAACACTATTTGGGGTATTAATAATTTTGATGGGTCCTGGGTCATATTTCATTATCTAAGTATGTTATGGATGCTTAGCATAATAGAATGGTCTTAACTTGTGATAAGCTTGTTTCTGTTGTCCCCTTCTTATGCAAGTGTTTGCCAAATCATTTCTCCTTTAGATTAACTAGTATTATCATGTTATTGTTAAACATCCTTCAAATCCATCAAGGTTTGTGAAAATTAAAGTTTGCTCTTTTAAGTTGGTTCCTCAGTTGACTAAAATTACATTTGGATCTTATCAATGTCAAAACAAATATTCTCAATTAATCATCTTTTATTAGTATTCTCCTATAATTCTTTTTTGTATCATAGAACATGATGACTTGGTGTATAGTAGATTTGTTTGAAATATGCTCTTTATAAAGGAAATTTGAATATTTATATGTTCGATGTTAATTCTTTTCTTGTGCTAACATGACCTTATTCAAATTTCAAGGACAATTAAGTTTAATTGAATTATTAGTTTTTATAGGTTTCGGATGTTTCAATTAAGCCAAATGATCAAAGCAATTTAGGATCTCAAAGTTCATGAAGATCATGAATATAGTAGGTACTTAATTTGTTTAACTTTTATTAAGATTGATGTTAATTTTGTTAAATACATTCACTTATATTAATACTTCATTATAATTTAATTTGCAAGTGAAAACTAGAAGTGAAGGTGCTCATTTTGTTGATTGTTGGTGATTCATGTCTATCATATTTTGGAATTGTATTGTGTATGCACCATATATATATACTTTATGGGAGCATAACATGTACTTTTTTAGATTTTCATGATTCCGTTTGTTTGTAATATTAATACCTATTACTTTAGGACATGATTTACTTTTAATATAATTAGAGTCTTTTTTAAGATGATTGTTATTCTTATATAAATTTAAATATATAAATTGAATTCTAAATTTTAATTTTTGAAATAAAATTGTGGTTATAATCTATACCCACAGAAAAAATATCATGTGGCTATAAGCTATACCCATGAAAAAAAGGCTGTGGATAATTATCTAGTCATTATTTGTGACGGTTTTTAGTTCTGTCACTAAAACCTATAGTGACGTAATGAAATCTGTAGGTATAATTCAAGGTATTTTCTGACAGTAATGGATACCGTCACTATATGTTACACCCATGACAACAAAATCGTAGGTAAATGCATATTAAAAATGACGGGCATAGACGCCCGTGGGTATAGGTTTTTGAGGTCTATACCTACGATTTTTATGCTTTTACCTATGATTTTTTATCGTGGGTATATGATAATTTTCTTGTAGTGATAGGGTTTGAAAAAATATAAGTAAAAGAAAATAATAAAAAATCCTAATCTATTGAGCACATTCTCAATTGTCTTCTAAGTAAACTAAATTCAGCTTCAAGTAAGGATTTAGTGAAGTTTAGTTGATCTTCAATCATATGTCTGGAGCAATTATTGTTCAATATTCATTGATTCAACTTATTTTGTTCCTACATGAAATTAGAGTTGAACTTAATGTTTTGAATTTAAGTTTTAATTTTTGTAGAGTTTAATTTTAGTTAAGTTTATATAATTACATATATAAACTGCAATTATAAATTTATTAAGTTAAAATTATTAAGTTGTAGTTAATAAGTTTTAATTAAATTGAGTTAAATTAATTTATTAGATTAATTAAATATTAGATTAAATTAAATTAAAATAAATTAAATTGATTAAATTTTAATTAGATATTAGGTTAAAATTAAATTAATTAGATTGATTAAATTGTTATATTAATTGAATTAATTAGTTTAATTAGATATTAGGTTAAATTAAATTAATTAAATTTTAATTAAATAAGGTTAAATTAATTAGATTAATTAATTTAATTAGATTAATTAAATTCTAATTCCATCTAATCCATTTCTATATTGTTAATTAGAGAACCTTATAGAGTTTGTGGCATGATTGCCAATTTTATTTTTTATTATTAATTTAATTTGAGTTTTAATGATTGTTTGACTTTGTGTTAGATTTAAATTTAATCATTGACTAATTAAGTGCACATTTCATATTTTAGTTTTCAAGTAGTGGTAAGACACAGTGACCATCTTGAGTATCGGAGTAATAACTACTTTCTAGACAAAGTTGATTTGTGAACTTGAACACTTGGCTAATGAAAAACTCTGGTCAAACTAGTCTAAGATGTAGTGAGGTAGCTTCAATCTGTTCCACTTAGCTGAGCAAATCAAGCTTCTTTGACATATTATCATCTTACCCTACACTGATACTATATTTTGTAAATATTAATCAAGCCTATATCCTTATCTAACCATTCTAAGTTATGTAGGAAAATAAACTAAGCATGTATAAAAGTAGTAAGTCAATCAGTCATGTAATTTATTTAATTAAGATAGTTTTTTAATCGACTCTCCCTGGATCATGACCCAGATAAGATCTAGTCATATAGTGGATTATCGACTCTCCCTGGATCATGACCCAGATAAGATCTAGTCAGATAGTGGATCTGATTATTGGAGATCTAATATTGGTTCAGTTTAAATTGATTGCTCAAGCTTGACTTAGGAACTCATGCTTGGACTCGTTGTCTATTAGTTTAATTAACTAATGATAAGTAAGATTTGAATCATGTTTTGGCCTTGTATCCAAGTCTAAATCGATTGTATAAGGCTTTTTGAGTTCCAATTATCATATCAAGGTACTTGGAGCCTGAAGTGAACCGTTTGAATGAACCTTTAAGGTCCTCAACTTGAGCTTTCAAAATGGAATCTTCTTCTTGTTGGACTTGAGTTGAAATTCTATTTCAAACATCTATAGTTGAAGAACTTAGGCTAGTCTTCTCCTTAAGGGTTGTTACTGTAGGATTGTTGAGAGTGCTAGATGGGGTGAATAACACTATCGGTAGCGTTTTTGAAATTTGTAACGTCGCTTGTGAATTCTTACGATCAAAATGATCAATGTAGTGGAAAGTAAATACAACGAAAAAGACACAAATGTTTTAATTGGTTCACAGCCACAGGCCCAAGATCAGTTGATTGTTTACGTTGGACAATCAACTAAATAACTCCCCTCTTACAAAAGAGAGTTAATAATTACAAAAATATTGGAACAGTAATAACATTACCGTCCTTAGAAATTAAGTACAACAATCGTTTAGATTTACTGAAGTAGAGTAGATGCAGACTTCTCGTACAACACTTCGGCGTTACGACGACATTTTGGGATGTTGCTTCATGTGTAGACGGTCACCGGTTGTCTTTGAATTGATGCTCTGAGGGGTCTCCCTCAATGCTCTTTTATTGGGCTATCTAAGCGCATGGAAGCCTTTCTAGGTGCCTCCACGCTGTCCGTCAATCCACCATCAGCGCTTCTGGCACTTCCAGGCGCCTGTATTCCTTTCCGAGCGCCTGTATGCTGACGTGGAGGTTTCGGATGAACTTTAACTTCCGCAACGCCTATATAGATCCGGGGCATCTGGAACCGATCTAGGCGCTTGGAAGTTGAGGAGTCCCGACCATTGGGACTCTGCCACCTCATTACTTCGTTGGGCCCGTTTCACTGACGTCTGGTCACCTAGAACTAATCTGGGCGCCTGGATCTAGATAATTAAGGGTGCTCGGAACTGAAATTTTCACCTCTCCTTTCCTGCATTACAAGTTATCACAAAATAAAAAGTAACAGAAAAAGATAAACAGTTTTATAACTATTTTTTATCTTAACTTCGGATTTCTAGTGAAATCCTGGATTAGACCGACGTCTATTATTCCCACACTAGAAACGCGCCCTTATCCACTCCATTCGGGAGAATTTATCTATTAGCTAATCAAGTCCTCCAGACTTATTGGACTTTCTACTTAGCCTTGATCCTTGGCCCCCAGGATTTTCTGCTAGATATCTGGTCTACCTGACCTGCCTAGACTTCCACCGCCAGACATCTGATTCACCTGACTTACCTAGACTTTCACTGTCAGCCATCTGGTTCACCTGACCTACTTGGACTTTCACCTGGTGCACTTGATCCGCCAAGACTTCTGCCTAGTCCTCCAGACCAGGACTTCCACTATCTAGTCTCCAGCCAGGACTTCCATCGCATAGTTTCCACTAGGACTTGTCTGTGTCTAGTCTCAACTAAGACTTTCCTGTGCTTCCTGCACACTTAGATCAACTCGTTAGAAATCACCACACACTTAACTTGAACCTCTTGTCATTATCAAAACTAAGGTTCGATCATCTAGTGCTTCCTGCACCAACAATCTCTCCCTTTTTTATTATGGCAAGCTAAGTTTCAAGTTAAGAAAAATATTTTTTTAATTTATGGAAATCTATTATCATGCATAAGATGAAAAATATCCAGCAAGTAAAATAATTTCCTAACTCCTCCTATTTTTAAGACTCTCTCTGAATTTATACTTGGGTAAAAATTAATTTTTGAATTTTTTTCCTCTCCCCCTGAACTTGATATGGTTTTAGTTTTGTTCAACTTAACAAAACCATTCAAGTCCTCTTTTTGACTTTTTGAAAAGCTTCAAAACCTGTTGAAAATACTTTTGATATTTAGAAGAGCTTTTAATACTTAAAAGAATATTAAAATTTTGAAATGTTGATCTTGAACTTGTATCTCTCCCCCTTTGACATAATCAAAACATAAGTACAAACATAGGTGTGAGTCCAAGCATGCTATAGATTTTATAAAAATTACTTAGACAAAAAAAAATTTCTCTATGAGCACATGTCCAACTTGGATTTCAGCTAACTACCAAGGGATAGTAACTTGACCCAGTTAATCAAGTTTTAAGTGTATCATTCCAGTTAGTTTATGTTAAGTAGGAACACTTAACTTGATTCATAACTTATGTTTATAGCCCAAGTCTTGGTTCGATGCACAGACTTAAGCATCTGGAACTTAAGCTAGAGTCCTATGCATCTCACACTGTTTTAGGTTTCACAATACACAATCAAGTTAGCTAGTGTGCCTTGTGAGATGATTAACCTAAATCTATAGGTTCATGATTTCTAGGGGAGAATTCTAGTCTAAGGCTAAATTATTCTTTTCTTTTCTTTTGAAATTCAAAATTTAATACTAATTTTTTCAAAAAAACTTAAAGTAAGCTTTTAAAACAGTTTTAAAAACTAAGTAATAATAGATTTAAAAACATGAGATTTTGAAAATTTAAGAAATATTTTATCTTATTCTATTAAGTATAGTCCTAATTGTACTAAAATGTGGCAGTAGGGCATGTGTACCCTCCTACTGGTGGTAACACCAAATGAAAAAATGATGGCATGAAAAATGTGCAAGCTAATGTCTATGTCAAGCCTATGAATCAATGCATATAAAAGGAAAGAATGAAATGGTCGCATCATAGCGACGTCCCTGGTAGTTAAGGGTAAAATGCATGTCACTAAAACTCTATACAAGACATAGTCTGTACTCTAAGTCTAACTGAAGAGAACTGGGTCACTGTAGGAACCCACTCCTCTCCAAAGAAGTATGAGTGCATGAGATCTAGGGTGATGTGGGAGTAGGGATCCCCAAAAGGTACATCCCTATGGGGGTAGCATGCAAATGGACAGAGTGAATGGCGTAGTCCTAAGTGCTCTCTAATGATAGTGGGTGATATGGTAATATCCCTCCCTCTAACTCAGGTGGAATAGGTCAGATCATCGATCTGAACTAGATTATTGTACAACTTGGCACACATACTCGTGTTAACCGGGCTAGTACAATAAACTAGTCGTTGAAGGTCGTAATACTCTACGACCTTCAAGGATGGTATGCATGATCGTGCAAAAAATGTCCTACATATGTATCTAGAATGCAGTGGTATGAATGATAATGATACAAACCTAGTCCTAAGTTCCTCAGTAGGGAACCTGAGATCTGTACTAGGAGTCCTAGAGGGGCCAGCCTCAATAGCCCTTCTCTTAATCCTATTGCATAAATAAGGATTTTAACAAAAAAAATTTAAACTTAATTAATTTAGAGTTGGTTTTGGAGTTTTACCTAGGCATTTTCACTAAATATACAAGAACTGACAACCTATACGCTTGCCGACAGCACGGGAAGGGGGTTTTTGGAGGTAAAAAAGATTTTGGTGTGGATAAAAGTGGTGGGCCTCGGGTTACTTTTATAACGCGATTCCAGGCGCCTGAAGCGAATCGGGGCGCCTGGATTTTTCGCGGTGCGGGGCGCTTAGATGTTCTTTCCAGGCACCTGGATCCTAAAACCAGGGGCATGCCTGCGCAAAACCGTGAATTGGTTTCGGATATTTGGTTTGGGGCGCCTGGATTTTTATATCCAGGCGCCCGGATAGGTTTGGGTTGGGCTTTTAATGAATTGGTTTTTGGATTTTAATTTTGATTTTAATGTTAATTAAATTGGTTAATAGGTAATTAGAATTGGTTAATTAAAGAATTAGTTAATCAAGAATTTATTAATTTATTAAAGAATTAGTTAATTAAAATTGGTTAATTTATTAAAGAATTAGTTAATTAGTTAATTTATTAAAAAAATTAAGGAATTGGTTAATTTATTAAATATTTAATTAAGGAATTCGTTAAATTTAAAGTTTTAATTAAATTTAATTAAAAATTTTAAAAACTTAATGGGTTAAATAAAATTTCAAAAAATTTTTAAAAGGTTAATTAAAATTTTTGAAAACTTAATTAAAATTTTTAAAAGGTTAATTAATTAAAATTTTTAAAATTTTTAAAAGGTTTTAATTAAAATTTTTAAAAGGTTAATTAAAATTATGAAAACTTAATTAGAATTTTTAATTAATTAAAATTTTAAAATTAATTACAATTTTTAAAAGGTTAATTAAAATTTTAATTAATTAAAATTTTTAAATTTAATTAAATTTTGGATTAATTAAAATTTTTAATTTAATTAAAATTTTTAAAAGTTTAATTAAGATTTTAAAACTTAATTAAAATTTAAAGGTTTTAAATTTTTAAGAGGTTAATTAAAATTTTGAAAACTTAATTAATTAACTTAATTTTAATTTTTAATTAATTAATTTTAACTTAATTAAAATTATTAATTGGATTAAGAATTAATTTATTAATTAATTAAATGATAATTAAATTAACAAATAATTAACTGAATGATTAAATTAATATTTAAGGATTAATTAAATTAAAGGTTAATTAATTGATTAATTAACTTAAGGATTAATTAATTTATTAATTAAATTAGATTAATTATTAATTTAAGATTAATTAAAATATTTAAGGACCTTAATTAATTTCATCTTATCATTTCTAGATGATCACACAGTTAATCCTATGAGTTGTGTGAGATAATTTTTTAATTTTATCTTGATTAAGGGCTTTGGTTATTGTTATCTAGTATTTGATTAACCTTGGGTTAGATTCAAGTTTAACCTTTTGACTTACTAAACATGTATTTCAAGAATCAGCTTTCCAAGCGGTGGCGAGGCACAGGGCCTTCTTGGTTATCGGAACAACGACCACTTTTTAAGACAAAGCTGGTTCAAGAAATTACATATTTAGCTAATCTAGGGATAAACTTTGGTCTAACTAGTCTAGGATGTGGCGAGGTAGCTTCGGTTAGATCGACTTAGCTAAGCAGACCAAGTAAGGTACTCCTTACCCCACTTGACTACCTAAACTAAGTTTTCCTAACGTACTATCATCTCGCCCCACCCTGGTACTATGTTGGGCAAGTGTTAACCAAATTTAAGTCCTTACCTAGCCTAGGTTGTTCTAAAGCAAATAATAAAAAATAATTAAAAAAATAAAAATAATTAATGCAAACAGTTTCATTTAACATGCAAGGTTTTAGGTTCCCCTAGATCATGACCCTTATTGGGTCTGATCAAATAATGTATTTGATCCTTGGGGACCTAGTATTGGTTCGATCCAACTGGATTGGTCAGTTTGGACTTAGGAACCCATGCTTGGACTCTTGGTTTCTTGGGTCGATTTAGTAATGTCATGTATGCTCTGTGCTTAGCTTTGTGTCCAAGCCCAGATCTGTTGTATCCAACCCTTTGAGTTTCAAGAATCATGTTAAGATACTTGGAGCCTGAGGTGAATTTTTCTAAAGATCTTTTCAGATCGTCAATCTGAAGTTTTAATTTAGAATTCTCTTCCTCAAGTTTGACTTGAGTTGAGTTTCCAACTTGAACAGTTTAGTTGGTGATCTGGAGTTGACTTTCTCCTTAAGGAGTGCTACCTCTCTTGGAGTGATTCAACTTGGGCATTAGACTAGCTTCTTTGATAAACTATAAATAATTGAATACAATCTATCTCTATGCTTACAGTGGTTGTGGGTCCTTCTGAAACGGATGCGGATCCGTGGCTTGAGCTTGAATCGCTATCTGACTCGCTGTCTGTTCCAGTTTGGTTCCTCTCGAGCTGGAAGAGCAAGGAAACTTGTGGTTGGTTCTTCTTCTGATTCCTCTGATGAAGATTCATCCCACGTTGCTTTGAGCGTCTTCTTCCTGGACTTGCGCTCCTTCTTCTGGTTAGGACATTCGGATCTGAAGTGGCCTTTTTCTTTGCACCCATAGCAAGTGAGCTCCGTTTTGTTGGTAGATGGTTTGTTGGAATTGGCTTTTTGCACCACCTTCTTTACTTCTGATCTTTTTATTCCATGCTTCTTCTGTAGCATCTTCCGAACTAGATTAACTAGTTCGATTGTAACTTCATCGTTACTTTCTGAATCTAATGATTCATCAGACTCTTCTTCTATGTCTACTTTCTGGACCTCTTTTCTTTGGTTGGTCCTGCAATTAGAGTTATACCTTTCTCTTCCATTATGACATTAGTTTGTTCATGCAATTCGAACTCAGAAAATAGCTCATCAAGTTTGATTTTTGAAAGGTCCCTGGAGACCTTGTAAGCATCCACCATAGATGCCCACAAAGTGTTCCTAGGGAACGCTTTCAGTGCGTACCTTATGACATCCCAATTTTCAATGGGTTGTCCAATTGCGTGTTGCCCATTCAGCAAATCTTGAATTCTTGCGTGCAATCCACTTGCTGATTCTCCTTCCATCATCTTAATATTGTATAACTTGTTGATGAGGAGATCCCTTTTGCTGACCTTCGTGTCTGATGTACCTTCATGTAGTTCTATGAGCTTGTCCCATAGGTCCTTGGCGCTGATGAAAGGTCCGACTCTGTTTAGCTCTTCTTTGGTCAACCCGCATTGTAGTGTTTGGGTTGCTTTTGCGTCAGCTTCTATTTTCTTCTTGGTGGCCGCATCCCATTTGTCGCAAGTTTATGGAAGACCGTCATTATCGGTTGGGATTGTGAATCCTGTTTGAATGACGATCCACATTTCCACTTATGTCTTTAGGTGGTACTCCATTCTACCTTTCCAGTAGATGAAGTCCTCCCCAGAGAACAGAGGTGGCCTTGTGGTACTAAAATCCTTCCTGATGGGCCATTAATTCTTGCACACAAAATAAACAACAAAAATGTACCAAGACTTGGTCTTGGATTAGTAGTGCGGGAGAAAAATAGAACAAATTGATAAAAATATGAAAAAATCAAAAAACTTGCTCGACTAGTGGTTACACTGTGTTCGAGCATCCCTCGCTCTGATACCAATTGTAGGATCGTTGAGAGCGCTAGAGGGGGTGAATAGCACTATCGGTAGCATTTTCAAATTTCATAAAATCGCCCGTGAATTCTTACGATCAAAGTTGTAAATGCAGCGAAAAATAAAAACACAATGAATGAGACACGGGTGTTTTACTTGGTTCACAGCCACAGGCTGCTACTCCAAGGCCCACGATCAGTTGACCATTTACGTTGGACAATCAACTAAATAACTCCCCTCTTACAAAAGGGAGTTAACGATTACAGAAATATTGGAATGGTAATAACGTTACCGTCCTTAGAAATTAAGTACAAATCTTTATTAGATTTACCGAAGTAATGAAGATGCAGACTTCTCGTGCAACACTTCGGCGTTACGACGACGTTCCTGGTTATTGCTTTGCGTGCAGACGGTCGTCGGTTGTCTCTGGAATGATGCTCTGAGGGGTCTCCCTCGATGCTCTTTTATTGGGCTATCCGGGCGCCTAGAAGCCTTTCCAGGCGCCTCCACGCTGTCCGCCGATCCACCATCGGCGTTGCTGACTCGTACTTCCAGGCGCCTGTATCCTTTTTCGGGCACCTGTATGCTGACGTGGAGGTTCCGGATGAACTTTGACTTCCACAACGCCTATCCAGATCCAGGGCGCCTGGAACCGATCCGGGCGCCTGGAAGCTGAGGTGTCCCGACCACTGGGACTCTACCACCTCACTGCTTCGCTGGCTCTGTTCCGCTGACGTCCGATCGCTTGGAACCAATCTGGGCGCCTGGACTCCGATCGCCTGGATCTAGATAAGGGCACCCGAAACCAAAGTTTCTGCCCCTCCTTTTCTGCATTACAAGTTAGCACAAAATAAAAAGTAACAGGAAAAGATAAACAGTTTTACAACTATTTTTTATTTTAACTTTAGATTTCCAGTGAAATCCTGGGTTAGACCTGTTAGTATACTTACTTTATATTTGTGCCAAATAACTAAGTATAATAATGTTCTTGGGTAGCTAGTTCTAATCTACATTATATCGATTGTTTAAGTCAATAGTTAGATGATGTAAAGAACACTACTATTAGTCATTCCTACTCAAGCATTAATATTCAGGGACAATATTAATGCGTTGGGACTAGTATGTAGGTCAATTGGATAACTTGATCTCACAAATCATGGATATGAGATATCGAGTTGACACATTAGTATACATTAGAGAATGTATACTGAATTGATCCGCCATAAGAGAGTTTCATGGATCATTATATGAGTATCATAAATTTTCTCATATGACTATTGGTATAAATAGTCCTTAGACCTGAAGTCATTACGATTCCCTACATAAGGAGTTATGTACTTTGATGTCATCAAACATCCCGTAACAAGGTGGACTATAAAGGCGATCACTAGGTATGTAACAAATTATGCAGAGGGATGTGAGTGATGTAGATGAGATCTATCTCTCTCATATAACGGAAGTGATATCTTGCGGCCTCTTGATAGAATAGGACCATGAAATGCATGACCATACTCAAATGAGTCAAATGAGATATTGAGCTCATTTACTTGAGTGAGTCTACTTGGAGATCAAGAAACATAAAGATTGATATCGAGGATGACATGATCTATGCCTCATTGATCAATTTAGATATCGAGGATAGAAGAACAAGGTTATACATTATAGTAGTCACTGAAAGGTTAGTTGGATCTCGACTTTCTCGTCACTTGGATAGCAATGATGCATTGCTAGATGCCACTTATTGCTTATGTATCTAAAGCAGTTAGACACATTACCAATGTTACGAGAACCTATTGGGTCACACACAAAGGACACAATGCTTCGGAGATTGATTCATTTTAGTTTGACTAAAATATGATCCGAATTGAATTAATTGAGTTAAACTCAAGTGAATCCAATTGGATTATGAGATTGAGTCTAATTTGAGTTAGACTCATTTAGATTAGACTTAATCAAATTTGAATGAGATATTAATTCATTAAAATATTTAATGAATTAATTATAGAGGAAGACCAAGGGTTTTTCTCATCGTTAGATGAAGAGAAGATGAAGAGCCAATATAAGAAACATGTGTTCTATTTGGATTTTAATTGGCTTTAATGTGGGGAAGGCTAAAAAGGCAAAAATCCTTCATATTCATGAGATGAATATAAAAGGTTTTTCATGCATTTTTTGAAAGAAGACAAGCTATTTGAGCACTTTTCTCCCTCTTGGCCTAACACCCCTTTTCTTCCTCCTCCTCCTTGTTTTGGCTAAATCACCTTGTGTGGCGAGCACCACAAAAGGTGATTCTTCTCTGAAGCATGAGATCGTGTTCGTGTGGATACGTATAGAGGCACAGACACTTGAACGTGCAAGAGATCTGACGAACCGAGGGCGAGCGAGATAAGCAAAGGACACACAACAAAGGTATAGATCTATTAGATAAATAAATCAAACTCCGTATGAGTTTTTCTTTCGCGTGGATCGCTCGTTGGGATCCTATTTCTATTGTGAATTTTTGTTTTGTCGTGACAACTAGTATACTCTTTCTTCTCCTCCAGTCGGCAACGAAACTTCCATCGGGTGACGCTTACAGACTCACAATTTTAGGATTACGATAAAATCACGATTGGGAAGCGTTGGAGACTACGAAACTCGACTGGCCTTCTTTCTTCACGTGGTTGGTAGACACTAGAGCAGAGCTTAGTCACGATTGTGAAAGGGAGTTCGCTGGAAGCGCTCATTCAATTGGGGAGAAGGCTGAAAACTGACGGCTGAATCATGCGTGAGGAAGAAGAACTTCAGCTTCGCGATTGCGTTTGGGAGTTGGTTGGTGGCGCTCATCCGATCAGGAGAAGGCTGAAAAATGACGGTCGGATAGCTCATGAGGAAGAAGAACTTCAGCGTCGCGATTGCCTTTGGGAGTTGGCTGCTCGTGAAGGAGGAAGCGGTGACTATCCTCTCGCGATTCACTATGGCGGCTAGGGTTTTTCCAGCAACTCTCCCATGCGGCCAAAGTGGCCTTAATTGCAATTCTCCCGAGTTTACTATCGGCGGATGCACAATTACGGAGAAGAAGAAGTCGCATGCATGCCTATGAGGTGGCCGAGCGGGGAAAAATCGAGAGAAAGAAAAAATCAAACCGGGTTTGGTTATTAGGGTTTACTGTAGCGAACCGGGTTTAATGGGGTTTAAGGTTTGAACAGTTGTTATCGATCTTAACCATTAGGAGAACCCATATACCTATTAACTTGAGTTTGGTTCAAACCAAATCAAGTTGGTTCAATTTGATTCAAAAACTAAATTATTTGGTTCAATAACAAAACACCTCTGATTTAAACCAAATCAATTTTGTTTAATTTCACAAGACGAAGCCCACCATCACTTTTGATTTGTCAAAATATCTTTCATCTGGAACCAAACCAATTTGATTCATTTCATCTTCTTAAGATGAAGTCCATTTTTTCCTTTGTCTAGTCCAACTAAATTTTATTTCTCTCGATCTGAGAATCCAATTCTCAAACTCATTTTAAGTCCTTCAGAGAAACTTATAGTGCGTGTGACTTAATAGGTTTCTGGTTATGTTGATCGTTCATAATTAACTATTAATTACAGAACGATTATGAGTGACACCTAGTAGTACATCATGCCCCTCAATTGATCAAAAAATTAACGATTGATTCCAAAACCATTTCTAAACCCTTCAGCAGCTACAATGAAACATACCTTGTTCCTTTCACCATCTTATACCTGTTAATTTGAGGGGTGTCCTAAGGCAATTACCTTAAGGTAATTACCTTACAGTTATACTATTTATTGGATAAATAGCAATTCACTATTTGAGTGCACATTCCATATGTGTTTGATTGGATCTTAAACTTAAATACTGAATGTCCGCAATACGATTCATAGCGTGAGAGAATTTGTGATTGGATCACAACTAGTGAGCATCTCTACACGTGTAATTATGAACGTATTGAAATTATCCCTAGTCGAGGAATTGATGAGTGTGGACATCATCAATTTTATCGAGACTAGCACGTTTTGAACTCCTTGGCTAGCCAAGCAGCTGATCTCACTGCTGTCAACATTAGATGTTGAGAGTTAAACGTGGATGCTGGTTAAAGGTAATCAGTTCATTGGAGTGACCTGCTTTGAGACTTCATATGGTTCGATATCGTATGTCAATGAAAATCTCAATGCAACTTAAGTGCGAGTTTCCTTTGACTTGCAGAATTCAAGTCATCTTAGTCATGAAGACTTATACTTTGACATCTTAAGCAAGCATCTCCGAGGAGGTGTGGATCCAAAATGATTGGGCATGAGTTGAAGTATCCGAAGGTGTTTAAATAGCCCATAGAGGATTCACCGCTCCTTGGAAAAAGAGACATATACCTTGCGGCCGCTTGTCAGGATTATTACTAAAAGTCTTTGGCCAAAGCATTACATGTTAAGAGTACGGATACTCTTGAACGTATGTACAAGTAACTTGAATCCACAGGACAACAAAGTAGCTTGGGCTAGGTGTGACATAGTCAGCTTAGTAGGGACCGACACATTGACTATGTTCTAAACCAAGCGGGTATAAGATGGTGAAATGAACGAGACACGTTTAATTGGAGCTGCTGCAGGTTTAGAATTATTCTGGAATCAATCGTTGATTTTTTGATCAATTGGGGATCATGATATACTACTAGGTGTCACTCATGATCGTTCCATAATTAATGGTTAATTATGGACGACCAACATAACTGGGAACCTATTGGGTCACACGCACTACAAGTTCTCTGAAAGACTTAAAATGAGTTTGAGAATTGGATTCTCAGAATGAGAGAAATAAAAGCTAGTTGGACCAGACAAAGGATAAAACGATGGAATTCATCTTACAAAAATGAAATGAACGAAACTGATTTCGTTCAAATCAGAGCTCGTTTGGTTAGTGAACCAAATGATTCAATTTTGAACCGAATTGAACCAACTTGGTTTGGTTAACGATGGAAGAGATTTTGGTAGAACGGATGAGGTAAGGAGATTCATCTTGTGAAGACGAATCGAATAAAATTAGTTTGGGTCAAATTCGAGTTTGTTTGGTTAGTGAACCAAGCGAACTAATTGTTAAACTTGGTTCACTACAGTAATGTGGTTTGGTTCAACTCGTTTCATCTAGTTTGATTGGTCCGGTTCACCCCACCTGCCCTAAAATCGACTGTAGCTTCTCCCTTTTAATTATTGGACGATTTGATCCTCTCTACACGCGGAAAATCAGAGGAAGGTCTTCCCCTTCCTCTCAATCGGGCGGCGCTGGAGAAACCCTAGAGCGCAGTTGGAGAAGAAGAGGGTGTGGGTGAAACCCTAAGGGAAGGGAACCTTAGCCGCTATTTTCTTAGCCTTCTCCTCTTCCTCTTCTGTTGATCGCCGCCGACGGGGTTGATATGCGCCGTGATCTTCACCGAGAACAGAGGCGTTGCTACCGAGCCCATCCTCTGTTGATGCCGCCGGTGAGGAGAGGGGCTGCCGGATTACTCTTCCCCACCTTGCAGCCATGAGGAGCAGGGGATGCCCACCTTGCAGTCGTGAGGAGCAGGGGATGCCCACCTTGTTGCCGTGAGGAGCAGCTCTTCCCCACCTTGTTGCCGTGAGGAGCAGCTCTTCCCCACCTTGTTGCTGTGAGGAGCAGGGGTTTTCTGTTAATTTTTCAATTATCATTAAATATTTATTTAATGAAACGGATCTTGAAATCTATATGTTTTACATTGAGCTTGATGCAGAAGCCATTAATGCAATTATGCATATATTGAAAAACACTCAATATTTTTCGTTGATGATCATTATAATGTCTTCTATTTATAGGCAGAGAGAGGACCAATATATGTATGCTTTCATTATTTCCGTGCATCCATCATCATCGGTTATAATTATTATTTACATCAGTTACTGAATGAGTTTTACTTATTTAGTAATGCATGAAGTTACCCGTTATTTTCCTTTAATTTTTAAGACCAATTATTAATTAGATAATAATAATTATCTAACATTCTCCCAGTCTAAAATTTCAAAAGGCATTATAATTGTTGGTTTATATTGTAGTCACATTGGAAGTTTTAAGGTATAATTGTTGGTTTATATTGTTTCACAAGAATGGATGTTGTGAACAAATGCTTAGGGTGCAAATCCAGGGCCCGGATTGCACTACCTGCAAGGCAACTTGTGTGCGAGCGCGACCTGCGCACGTCGAATGTCGGACCGGTCAGGACAAAATTTGTCCAAGCGAATAAACCAACATTTTGCCACTTGAAAATATTTTTATGCAATTTAATATTGCATGAGCGTTGATGCAATTTTATGCATAAACGTATAAAATGCATTAATGGCATAAAAGTAACGTCTAGCATGAAAGTAACGTCTAGATGAGAGAACCTATATAAGACTCCTAGTCTTAAGCAAAGGAACTCAACTTGAAGTGAATCCACCTCTAGTCCCCTCTTTCTTTCTCTCTGGTGATAGCATTCGGGTACTATCTCAGTTCGCCGCAATCTGCCTGTGCTTGGCAGTTAACGCGGTTCTGTCGTTGTATCCTGGGAAACAGACGTCCGTCGTGACCTCTAAGCACCGCCGGAGGGGACGAATCTGTTTTAAGGAAACTGCGTTGAACGCAGGCCTCGACTCGACTCTCAGCACTTAGCCTCTTGTCTCGGCTCTCGGCGACTTAGTCGACTCGGCTCTCGGCGACTTGGTCGACTCGACTCTCGGCGTCTCGACCGACTCGACACTCGGTGACTTGGCCGTCTCGGCTCTCAGCACTTGGCATCTCGCCCGATTCGGCACTCGACGACTCAACCATTCGGTTGATTTAGCACCGGTGATCGGGACACACCAACCCTTGTTGGCAGCTTGAAATTATCAGTTCAAGTCATCTCTACAGATAAGTTGAATTGTATTGTAATTCAATAAAATATAAATCTCTCCGGCAAAGATTGTCCAACAATCTTAAAACAGATTCGGTTCTATTGAGATGGCCACAGACAACGTTGAGGTGCAACAGACTCAACCTGTGACGGCCCCCTCCGCCCCGATTGGTAATGTTCCAATCGCTCATGGGGAAAGACCAGAGAAGTTCACTGGGTTGAACTTCAAGCGTTGGCAGCAGAAGATGCTCTTCTATCTGACCACGCTAAATCTGGCTCGATTCTTGACTGAGGAACCTCCCAAGCATGTTGAGGATGCAACTGTAGTGGAAGCTTGGAATCATTCTGAGTTTCTATGCAGAAACTACATCCTCAATGGCCTTGCCGACTCGCTATACGCTGTGTATAGCATGAAGAGAACGGCTAAGGAGCTGTGGGAGTCCCTAGACAAGAAGTACAAGACGGAGGATGCAGGGGCTAAGAAATTCATTGTGGGCCGATTCCTGGACTACAAGATGGTTGACTCTAAGACTGTAATCAGCCAAGTCCAGGAGCTTCAAGTGATCTTGCATGAGATCCACTCGGAAGACATGGTGCTAAGTGAGACCTTCCAGGTGGCAGCGATCATAGAGAAACTCCCTCCCAGCTGGAAGGACTTCAAGAATTACCTGAAGCATAAGCGAAAGGAGATGAATGTGGAGGACCTTATTGTCCGACTCCGAATCGAGGAAGACAATAAAAGTTCTGAGAGAAAGATGTTCTCTCAGGCTACTGAAAAAGCCAACGTGGTCGAGCACGGTCAAAGCTCGAAACGGAAGAATTCTAAGTCTTCCAAAATTGGACCCAGAGGAGGTGTATCCAAGAAGAAATTCTCTGGGAAATGCTTCAACTGTGACCGAGTCGGTCACAAATCTTCGGAATGCAGAAAGCCGAAGAAGAAGCAAGAGGCCAACTTGAACGAGGGACTAGAGGTGGACGACCTCTGTGCGGTGATCACTGAGCTGAACTTGGTATGTTCAAACCCTCGACAATGGTGGATGGACACTGGTGCTACCAGACATGTCTGCTGCAACAAGGAGCTGCTCCACAACTTTGAAGAAGTCAAAGGGGAGAAGCTGTACATGGGGAACTCAGCAACCTCGGACGTAATGGGCCAAGGAAAGGTGGTGCTGAAGATGACCTCAGGCAAGGAGCTCACTCTGAACAATGTGCTGTATGTTCCGGAGGTTCGGAAGAATCTGGTCTCCGGATCACTTTTAAGCAAGCATGGTTTTCGCATTGTATGTGAGTCGGATAGAGTTGTTCTATCCAAGAATGGAGTGTTTGTAGGAAAGGGCTATGTAACTGATGGGCTGTTTAAGCTCAGTGTAATGGCTATTCGGCCAAAAATTAATAAGAATGAAAGCTCTTCCACCTATATGCTTGAGTCTTCATGTTTGTGGCATGGTAGACTAGGACATGTTAACTACGATGTACTGCGTAGATTAATTAACATGCAAAGCATACCTACATTCCACCTTGACCCGAAACACAAATGTGAGATTTGTGTTGAAGCAAAAATGATAAGGTCATCCTTTCAACATGTTGAAAGAAGCAGTGAACCACTCGGCCTAATCCACACCGATGTATGCGACCTTAAAGGTACGCCAACACGTGGTGGCAATAAATACTTCATCACTTTTGTAGACGATAACACAAAGTATTGCTATGTGTATCTTCTCAAAAGTAAAGATGAAGCTATAGAGAAATTTGTTCTCTATAAGAATGAGGTTGAAAACCAACTTAATAAGAAGATTAAGGTGGTTCGAAGTGATAGAGGTGGTGAATATGTATCACCATTCGCTGAGTTGTGTGCTGAACATGGAATCAGACACGAAACAACAGCTCCTTATACTCCTCAGCAAAATGGTGTTGCTGAGAGAAAGAATCGTACTCTGAAAGAGATGATGAATGCTCTTCTATTGAGCTCTGGATTACCAGAGTACATGTGGGGGGAAGCTGTGTTAACAGCTAACTACCTTTTAAATAAGGTTCCCCGAAAGAAAATTGAGAAGAGCCCTTATGAGTTGTGGAAAGGAAGACAACCATCCTATAAATACTTACGAGTGTGGGGGTGTCTTGCCAAAGTAATGGTGCCTGATCCGAAGAGGATCAAGATAGGACCAAAAACTGTTGATTGCATATTTATAGGATATGCACATAACAGCTGTGCCTACCGATTCCTTGTGTATGAATCTCAAGTACCGGAGATACACAAGAACTCGATTATTGAATCAAGAAATGCTTCATTCTTCGAGCATGTGTTTCCTTATAAGACCCGAGAGGAAGAAAGTTCCTCAAAACGGATATATGAATCACAAGAGGAAGAAGAAGTAGATGAACCAATTGAGGTTGAGCCTAGACGGAGTAAACGAGCTCGGGTAGAAAAATCCTTCGGAACGGATTTTATCACTTTCATGTTGGAAAGTGATCCCCAAACTTACTCAGAAGCAGTGAACTCTTCTGAGGGTCCTCAATGGAAAGAGGCAATTGCATCTGAGATTGATTCTATCTTGCAAAATCATACTTGGGAACTTGTGGATCTTCCCCCGGGGAGTAAACCACTAGGTTGCAAGTGGATTTTCAAGAAGAAAATAAAATCAGATGGCACGATTGATAAGTATAAGGCTCGATTGGTAATTAAAGGTTACCGACAACGTGAAGGCCTTGATTACTTTGATACATATTCTCCGGTGTCGAGAATAACTTCCATCAGAGTATTGTTGGCTATTGCCGCTCTATGGAATCTGGAAATACATCAAATGGATGTAAAGACCGCCTTTCTAAACGGTGATTTAGAAGAGGAAATCTACATGGAACAACCTGAAGGATTTTCTGTACCAGGACAGAAAAATAAGGTTTGTAGATTGGTAAAGTCGTTATACGGCTTGAAACAGGCACCAAAGCAGTGGCATGAAAAATTTGATAATGTCATGAAGGAATGTGGATTCACAATCAATGAATGTGATAAATGTGTTTACATGAAAGACACAGGAAATGAATATATCATTTTATGTCTTTATGTAGATGATATACTTATTATTGGGAGTAATGATAAGATAATCAAATCCACTAAAGATATGTTGAATTCAAGATTTGACATGAAAGACATGGGCCTAGCTGATGTGATTCTAGGAATTAAAATTCTTAGAACAGCTGAAGGACTTGTTCTTAGTCAGTCCCACTATGTGGATAAAATACTTGAAAAATTCAACAAGAATGATACTGCGTTAGCACGGACTCCGATAGATATGAGTCAACATCTATCGAAAAATCGAGGAAAGAGTAGCTCTCAGATAGAGTACTCTAGAGTGATTGGAAGTCTGATGTACCTAATGAGTTGTACACGACCAGACTTAGCATACGCAGTAAGTAAACTGAGTAGATACACGAGTAATCCCGGTGTTGAGCACTGGAAAGGGATAACAAGAGTACTGAGGTACTTGAGATATACTCGTGATTATGGACTGCAATATACTAGATATCCGGCCGTAATCGAAGGATATAGCGATGCAAATTGGATATCGGACATGAAAGACTCTAAGTCTACAAGTGGATATATATTCACTTTGGGAAGTGCAGCCATATCTTGGAAATCTTCAAAGCAAACCATAATAACCAGATCCACGATGGAATCTGAGTTTGTAGCCCTTGACAAATGTGGTGAAGAGGCTGAATGGTTACGACAATTTCTAGAAGATGTTCCTAGATGGCCGAAACCTGTGCCAGCAATCTGCATACATTGTGATAGCCAATCAGCAATTGGTCGAGCACAGAGCCATCTGTATAATGGTAAGTCTAGACATATACGTCGTAGACATAATACTATTAGACAACTACTCTCAACGGGAGTTATCACTGTTGACTATGTAAAGTCAAAGGATAACCTAGCGGATCCGCTAACCAAAGGGTTAAACAGAGAGTTAGTTGCTAGCTCATCGCGAGGGATGGGTTTGATGCCGATAAGAAATGTTGGTGCAAAGGAAACCCAACCTATGCAGACTGGAGATCCCAAGAACTAGGTTCAAAGGGACAACCTAACTGCACCGACTAAGGAACATCACTGTGGGGGGAAATGCCCTAGTGAAACAGTGATAAGATGGAGGGTAAGCACACGACTTTTAATGATCCAGTAGAGTAGTGTGGAATACTCTTGAGTGATCACCTATGTGAGAAAGAAGTGGGGCCGCTTCGAAGAGAATTGAAGGCACAATTCTTAGATCTTCTCACAGAACCAGGCGTGTTCATGGCCAAGAACGAACACACTCATGAGAATTGAGGTGTATCAAGGAGAGTCCTGGGTGAGATGTGTCAATGTTTACACAAACGGCAGAACAGTTCAAGGACATCGTGTCTACTGTCAGCTAGTAAACAAACAGATCTTCACAAGGGAAGGTTCAAAGGGTAAAATCTACCTATCCTATACTGGACTCAACTGCTGAATGTTATCACATACCCTGTTTCCATTCATGTGGGGGATTGTTGGAAATTTGAATGGAAAAATAAAATGGTGGAAGGAGGAAGCTCCTTTGTGAATGGGAATTTAGTCCCACATTGGAAGTTTTAAGGTATAATTGTTGGTTTATATTGTTTCACAAGAATGGATGTTGTGAACAAATGCTTAGGGTGCAAATCCAGGGCCCGGATTGCACTACCTGCAAGGTAACTTGTGTGCGAGCGCGACCTGCGCACGTCGAATGTCGGACCGGTCAGGACAAAATTTGTCCAAGCGAATAAACCAACATTTTGCCACTTGAAAATATTTTTATGCAATTTAATATTGCATGAGCGTTGATGCAATTTTATGCATAAACGTATAAAATGCATTAATGGCATAAAAGTAACGTCTAGCATGAAAGTAACGTCTAGATGAGAGAACCTATATAAGACTCCTAGTCTTAAGCAAAGGAACTCAACTTGAAGTGAATCCACCTCTAGTCCCCTCTTTCTTTCTCTCTGGTGATAGCATTCGGGTACTATCTCAGTTCGCCGCAATCTGCCTGTGCTTGGCAGTTAACGCGGTTCTGTCGTTGTATCCTGGGAAACAGACGTCCGTCGTGACCTCTAAGCACCGCCGGAGGGGACGAATCTGTTTTAAGGAAACTGCGTTGAACGCAGGCCTCGACTCGACTCTCAGCACTTAGCCTCTTGTCTCGGTTCTCGGCGACTTAGTCGACTCGGCTCTCGGCGACTTGGTCGACTCGACTCTCGGCGTCTCGACCGACTCGACACTCGGTGACTTGGCCGTCTCGGCTCTCAACACTTGGCATCTCGCCCGATTCGGCACTCGACGACTCAACCATTCGGTTGATTTAGCACCGGTGATCGGGACACACCAACCCTTGTTGGCAGCTTGAAATTATCAGTTCAAGTCATCTCTACAGATAAGTTGAATTGTATTGTAATTCAATAAAATATAAATCTCTATTGTATGTCATCTTTGGATAAACAAAGATGACATATATATTTGGTTTAAGAATTTTAATTTTCTTCGTTTATATCATTAATCATAAAATTTAATTTTCCTTTGGGAAAATTCATAATTTTAATGATCAATGAATCTTATTTATTTATCATTTTTTTTTAATAGGCATTTTTATAAATATGATAAATAAATTACTATTATATGCATATCAATTAATTATTCTAGTTTTGGTCACTTTGGTGATCACAAACTATCATAATTAATATAAAATCATGTATATATTTATATCATAAGCATAAATTATCTTAATTTAAAAGCATACATGTATATTATAATCATTAGCTGATTTTATAAACAGTAATAAATCAGTATTTAAATTTATATACATTGTGTCATACATCATTTAATAATTATTTATAATAAAACATTAATATGCGGAA
This sequence comes from Curcuma longa, assembly GCF_044706935.1. Taxonomy (NCBI): domain Eukaryota; kingdom Viridiplantae; phylum Streptophyta; class Magnoliopsida; order Zingiberales; family Zingiberaceae; genus Curcuma; species Curcuma longa. The sequence goes on from NW_027435343.1 coordinate 108,564, forward strand.
TATTTCATTTCATTTAGTTATGAGATTATATAATCAATTATAGATACTAAATATCATTAATGCATAATTCAACATAATAACTTTATATATGAAAACATATAGATTTCTTAACGAAAGCTCTAATACCACATGTTAATTTTTCAATTATCATTAAATATTTATTTAATGAAACGGATCTTGAAATCTATATGTTTTACATACCTGAGCTTGATGCAGAAGCCATTGTAATGCAATTATTTTGCATATATTGATTTCTCTCTTCTTTCCTTTCTTTCCGAAGACACTCAATATTTTTCATTGATGGATCATTATGATATCTTCTATTTATAGGCAGAGAGAGGACCAATATATGTATGCTTTCATTATTTCCGTGCATCCATCGTGCATCGGTTATAATAATTATTATTATTTACATACGTTACTAATAATAATTATTATAATATATATAGATGAGTTTACTTAATTAGTAACTTCCATTGCATGAAGTTACATTTAGTTTTACGTTATTTTATTTTAATTTTTAACACCAATTATTAATTAGATAATAATAATTATCTAACATTCTCCCACTTGGTCTAAAATTAAAACTTAAAATATAAATATGATGCATTACTTTAAGCATCAAAAACTCATCCTCTTAAGACATCATAATTACCTTAATATAACAGAATACTAAATGTGGGTTATAGCGGTTGTACATTATATAACATACTTCCTTCTATATACCACAAACACTAGTATTCTATCATACAAGGTCT
>NW_027435344.1:0-1298 GCF_044706935.1 Curcuma longa
TGGGAAGTCCGTGTTACCGGGAATTTAGTATTTATGAAAGATCGGAGAGAGCTTTAGTAGTTCTCGACCGAGTTGGTCTAGAAGAAGCCTTGGTGGCTTAGGACCGGGATAACTGAAGAACTCGGTGTTTGTAGGCGGATGGAGAGAGCTTTGGTAGCTCGTGTCCGAAGTGATCCAGAAGGAGTCTCGGTGACTCAGGATCTCGGAGCTTGGTGCTCGAGAGAATGGAGCTTGTCTCCGAGATGGTCCAGGAGGAGTCTAGGTGACTCAGGACCGTAGAGCTTGGTGCTCGGGTGAGAAGTAGGAAGCCTGTGTGGCTTGTCTACGGAATGGTTCAGGAGGAGCCTTGGTGGCTTAGGACCGGATTGGCCGAGAGCTTGGTGCGAATGGCCGGGATGGTCCGAGAGAGCTTTGGTAGCTCGGCTCGTGACCGAGAGATTTGGTAGCTCGATCTCAGGGAGCCTAAGTGGTCAGAACCTGATTAGGCCGGGAGCTTGGTGCGAATGGCCGGGATGGTCCGAGAGAGCTTTGGTAGCTCGACTCGGGACCAAGAGCTTTGGCAGCTCGGTCTCAAGGAGCCTAGGGGGCTCAGAACCTGAGTGGTCGGGAGCGTGGTGCGAATGGCCGGGATGGTCCGGGAGAGCTTTGGTAGCTCGGCTCGGGACTGTGAGCTTTGGTAGCTCGATCTCAAGAGGAGGGCCTTGGTAGCTCGGTCTCTTGATTCTAGGAGGAAGGACTTGGTGGCCCGGTCTCCTGTTTGGTCTGAGAGAGCTTTGGTAGCTTGGCTCGAGACCATGAGCTTTGGCAGCTCAATCATCAGGGAGTCTTTGTGACTCAGAACCTGATAAGTCCGAGAATGCTTTGGTAGCTAAGCTCGAACATGACTGTTACATTGCTTTCTTTCATACTGTCCTAATATTGAAATGTTCTGATGCTACTTTTGAGTGTGCAGGTATACGGGACAGGTATGGGAGAAGTAATTCAAACGAACAGTGGAAGTTCCAAGGCGATCTTCGAACTGTCTTTTCTGCAAAAAGGATTACAGGTAAACGGCGCACGCAAGCTGGTAGCAGTACCTGCGGTTGGCGGGGAAGGGTGGCTGCAGCTTTTGGCAGAAGCCCGTTGGGCACTGTAATCGAGGATGCAGGTCTATAAAAGATGTTGAAGAGGCGATGAGGAAAACAACTCTCTTACGACTTTTGAACGTTCATTCTTTAAGCGCTGTTCTGAAATCTTGAGATCGATCTGCTAGTCGAAGCTAGAGGAAGAAGAAGTGCAACGTCCTGGTTTTGGAGAGA
>NW_027435345.1:0-1781 GCF_044706935.1 Curcuma longa
TGTAGGATCGAGTGCACGTGAGAGGGGGGGTGAATCACGTGCTTTTTAAAAAATTCGTTCGTTTAAAACCAGAGTTAGAAAAGTTAAGCTTTGAAAAATCGTGCAGCGGAAAATAAGAAATACGAAGCGAGAAATGAATACAGGAGAACACAGCGATTTTACTTCGTTCGGAGCCTTCGGCGACTCCTACTCGAAGGCCCAGGTTCCTTGAACCTTTACGTTGGGCAATCCACTAAAATCCTCAACCGGTGAAACCCCCGGTTGAGTGATCCGATACAAGGTAGGAAGTGTGACACCCCCACACTCCCTAATAATTAAGTACAAAGAAGTTAAAACAAATTTCGTTACCCAACACAGACAGAATATCTGAAGCAACTCGGGTGTTGGGGTCAGTCTTCCGACAGCGGTCGAACGAAGTCGAGTCAGAGCCTTGACTGCAGCAGGGAGACGAGGAAGTAGAAGCACAAGAGCTTTGAGCGAGACGAATTCTGTTGAAGCTGTTCTATTTAATTCCAAAGAGAACCATGCTTTGAAAGCCTTCGGCCAATTCCTTTATATAGGAATGTGAGGCTTGGATCAAGATCCGATGCTTTAGTTCCTATCTGCACCGAAGCTTTATAATGAATAATGAGGAAAGGAACTTTTATCCTTTTGATTTAAAAGTTAACGTGGTTATAAAATGTTTTACAGAATAACGTGGCTTTAAGGAAAATGCATCATTAAAGAAAAGGAAGGTAACGTTTATTTAAGAAAAGAAAAACAAAAATAATTTTATTATAGAATAAAAGCAAAAACATATTAGCAATTATTATTATAAGAATAAAATCTATATTATTATTTTGATAGGAGTAAATAGATTTTAATAAGATTTAGCAAAATGAGAAATTATGAGGAGTAATTTTGCAAAAAGACCCCTGCAAAATCATGTTAGTCCAAAAGTAAATCCTAGCACAATTTATTTGGACTAAGATAAAATTCAAAGTTAATTAGATCCTGTCTCCCAGACCAGGATCTAACCAGGTCTCAGTTTAGATCACCCAAATGGGTCTAGACTGGACCGCGCCTAAAGTCCAAAATTGGACTCGTCCTCACTGGTTCGCTCCTCCAGTGACTTACCTCACTTACCTCGTGCAGCTCTACTTAACTTCTTAACCCACCAGGACTTCCTGCCAAGGCTCAACCACCCTGGTCTTTCTGCCAAGTCTCAACCAACTTGGTCTTCGGCCAGTTGTCAGGCTCCGCGGACCCAACTGGACTTCCTGCCAGGGCTCAACCACCCTGGACTTCAGCCTGGTGTCTGGTTCTAAGTCTTTCGACCCTGCACACTTAGTAAAGAGGTTAAACCCACAACAAACCTAACTTTAACTTATTTGTCATTCATCAAAACTTGAGTTTGACCGTTAGTGCAAACTGCACCAACAATCTCCCCCTTTTTGATGCAATGACAACCTGGGTTAAAGTTAGAAAAATAACATGTTAAAGCAATAAGTAACGACATAATATGCAAATGACATGCTCTAAAATCAGGGTTATTTTAATTGTTTTAATTTCTAACTCTTAACCTTATAACCCTCCCCCTTTGGCATTCATCAAAAAAAAATGAAGAACATGCATTCAAGTAATAGGCACTCAAGTACTAGACATTCAAGTGCTTAAAAATAGACTAAGGTTCTGAACTGATTCAGAGGGAGAGTCAAAACTATTTTCAAAGATAAATGTTCCAAAATTATTTTTAAAATAATGTTTAACTCATTTATTTGAAAAAGTTAGAATACACAGTA
>NW_027435346.1:0-3904 GCF_044706935.1 Curcuma longa
TTTTTCGCCGTCTTCCTCTCCGGGCATCAATTCTTGTAATGTCCGTGTTTCTGGCACTTGAAGCACTTGATGTGGTCCTTGTTCCTCCGGGCTCTTGGCATCGATTGCTCCTTTGCTGCCGGTGGTGCCGTCCGATTCTTATGAGTAGAACACTTATTTTTATAGTGTCCTCTCTCCCTGCACTTAAAACAAATAATATGGAATTTAAAATTAACTTTTAAAATTGTACCTTTTTCCCCCTCCATCTTTGCCGTCTTGCTCCCTTGGCGGTTAGTCCAATCAGAAGCGCACCAGCTCTAATACCAATTGTAGGATCGATGTACGCGCTAGAGGGGGGTGAATAGCGCGTGTCGCTTTTTCTTTTCGTTCGTTAACTATTAAAACAAACACTTGCAGCGGAATATTAGAAAACAACAAAGAGGACATGCAGGTTTTACTTGGTTCCTAACCCCCCAGGATTAGTACGTCCAAGGCCTACTTCGGGAGGCGCCCGTCCACTAGTGGTCTCCTTTCCGAACGGTGTTCGGAGGCGGAGAAACCCGTCTTACAGTCCAATAAATAATGATATAAAATGAATACAGAATAGACTAGTAAGAAAGGGTTAACCAAATAATAACTGCCGATCTGGAAGTCCGAGCGCTGCGCACTCCTCCTGGATCTTCCCCGGTTGCACGTGTCTGGCCTCGGTCGCGTTCAGGAACACCAATAATTGAGCAGGGAACTTTCTGGCTTGAATTGAGTTGCTTCTGCACGTTCACGGCCTTATATACTGCTCCTGAGTCGACTCAGATGCCCATCTGGGTCGACTCCAGCTGACGTGGCAGATAAAACTTTATCCTGCTCGATTCTGCTCATTATCTGCCGTCCGAGTCGACTCAAATGCACTTCTGAGTCGACTCCAGCCTCTTGAGTCGACTCCAGCCCGAATCTGAGTCGACTCCAGAAACCTTTTTTGTAGATCTCTGAAAGGGCTTTCCAACGCATCCGACCGTGCCTCGTTTCGAGTCCCGAGTCAAAAGTTATGGCCGTTTGAAGTTGACCCTACATTATGGTTCCTACAAAACAAGCATGAATACAACCAAGCCAATCTAGTTTTACCTTGTGGGTCTAACTTCGGATTTCTACCGAAATCCTGGGTTAGTCTGACGTCTCCTGTTCCACTCTGGAAACGCGCCCTTACCCACTCCACTCAGGAGAATTTATGCCAACCAAGTCCTCCAGACTTGTTGGACTTGTGCTCGGCTCTGTCCTCGCCCCTCAGGATTTGTACTGCAACTGATCCTCCTGATCAGTCCAGCCCTCGGCTGCAACTGATCCTCCTGATCAGTCCAGCCCTCAGCTGCAGCTTGGTCCTCCTGACCAAACCCAGCCTTCTACTGCAACTTGGTCCTCCTGACCAAGTCTAGACTCTACCTGGTGCACTTTGACTCTGCCAAGACTTCCGCCTGATTCTCCAAATTAGGACTTCCCTTTGCCTAGCCTACAACTAGGACTTTGCCTTGCCTAGCTTCACTCACCAGGACTTCCCTTGCCCAATCTTTCAGATTAGGACTTCCATTGCCTAGCCTAACCGACCAGGCCTTCTCGCTCACTTCCACACATCCAAACATCAAGTCCTGTTTGGATCAACCCTTGGTCAAACTGACCGACTTAGGTGTATTGTCAAACATCGAAACTCTAGGCAAGATCTTAGTGCATCTTGCACCAACGAGATGTTCATCCTACATCTTAAACTCAAGGATCTACTCCATTACAAGAAGTAAAGCATCATCCACAAGAAGGGAGAAAACTTATCTATAAGCACAAGCATCTCTTGTAGATCTTCTTGATCTGGTGTAGGATAGACTGGTGGAGAGGGATTGGTGAAGGCGGATCGGCGAAAGATGGATCGTTTAGGGCCTCCCCTAGAGGGGAGGCGTCGTCACCAAGCCAAGACCAAGGGTTTTGGAGAATGACCTAAGATAACTTCAAGGGGTGCCAAAAAGAAGAATTTATAGGGGCCAGGCACACCCCCGTCACAAGGCCGAGCTTGGGAGGCACGGCCGTGGCCTGTCGTGCCTTTGGAAAATGGGCATGGTCTTGCCTGGGGGGCACGGCCGTGTACTGCCACTGCTTTGGAAAAATGGCACGGTCGCTCCTCTATAAATCAGGCATGGTCGTGTCTAGTAGGCACGGCCATGCCCTGGCTCAATGCTGGGAAGGAGACACGGCCATGCCTGAAAGGCACGGCCCTTAGCAGTTGACTCTCTGGATGAAAGGCACAGGCGTGCCTGGTAGGCACGACCTTTGACTATTGCTTCTTTGTTGGAGGGACACGGCCGTGTCTAGGCCGTGGGTATGTGGGGCATGGCCGTGCCTGGTAGGCACGGCCATGTTCTACTTTATTGCTCCTTCTACTCCATTTCTTCGTGTGTGCTACATGAGAGACTCGCCCGTGATGATGGACACGGCCAATGTGAGTGTCTTTTCTCTACTATTTGCTCCACCATTGATAATGCATCGTTTTGACTTTAAATCGCATCCTGTCAAGCAAAATATGCAAAGAGCATATTTCCGAGTTAAAGAGTAAAAATATGCAATTGTAAAAGAATAAGGTGTGACAAAGTAGATCATTGATGGGCTCAAATTGTCGTTATAAATGAGCTCGTCAATTTAATTAATACTGAATCTCCTAACTAAAGTAGTATAGGGCAACTCGAGTCGTCTCCCAACGATTGTAGACGGTGCGTGGTAGTTCTAGTAGTTATTGTAATTGGGGATTTGGATTTTTTTCTCTTTTTCTTTTTGGATTGGATGGGGGGGTTGTTGTCTTAAGTTATAACTCTAAACAATGGAAAGAACACTAAGTATCAAGAACAAATTGCATTAATAAAGTAAAGAGTGCAACAAGTAAATAAGTGTATAAACAAAGAAACAAGGAAGACAAATCTAAAGACAAACAACATTCAAACTATAAGGGAAATTTAAACAAACACTTGGTATGCCAAAAGTTTAATCTAAGCTCAGAAATGGAAGAAAAGTAAAGCTAATGATTCTCCCTAAGGTTCTCGCCGAAGGTGGATGCAAAGCGAAGCGGACTCCACGAATGATGCGCCGAAGGGAGGAATCTCCAACTTCGTAGAAATCCGGAGAGGATGTGGATGTATGAGATGACGTGACGGAGAAGAAGGTCCTCTTGCTCCTTGATGGATGGAAGGTGGTCGAATTGAAGAAAGGAAAACTCCTAACTTTCTTCTCCGGGGCAATGAATGGAGATGGTGATGAAGAAATGGAGGTAGGTCGCGGCTAGGGCGAATCCCGAGGAGAGAATAGCTTTTCTCCATAAAAAATTAGCTTTTATACCCAAAAGCTGCTCCACGACACGGCCGTGCCTCATAGGCACGGCCTGGGGTAGGCACCCCTCCTGTTTGAGAGGCACGACCGTGTCTCTTAGGCACCCGCTGGGCAAGACACGCTTCTGGAAATAGGCACAGCCGTGTCTCTTAGGCACCCCCTAGGCAAGACACGCTTCTGGAATTAGGCACGACCGTGTCTCATAGGCACCCCAGAGCAAGACACACTTCTCGAAATAGGCACGGCCGTGTCTCTTAGGCATGGCCTGGGATAAGCACCCCTGTTTGATAGGCACGGGCGTACCTTATAGGCACACCCCAGAGTGAACACGCCCCTGTGGAAGAGGCATAGGCATGCCTCTTAGACATGGCCCCAAAATAGGAGGTTTTCTGCAAGTATGTCACTTCCGACCTTTTAATCATGGCATAGAGGCTGAATCTGTCTGAATTCCCTGAATAAAAGTTGTAGAGCTTGAAGTTCTCTTCATTTTAGTAGGTGGTACAACCCCTAATTCGATCGGAGCAAAATGATATGACCATTTTAGTTTTAGTCTGCAGAGCAGTCCAGCTGA
>NW_027435347.1:0-3646 GCF_044706935.1 Curcuma longa
CAAGTCTTTTCCAGTATACATCCTAACAAGCCCAACGATTCCACTATGAGAAAAACTCTTCTTTTCGAATCACACTTCGAAGGCGGAGAAACCCTCACAATCAATGTCTTCCTCATACAAGATCTTTTATGAAGTAGAGAGGAAGAAAAGAGCTTTTTCAGATGTCAGAGAATAATAAAGAAGATGAAGAATGAATTATCTTTTCTCTGCGACGTTGACCGCTCTTTTATGAATTTCAGTGCCCCAGTCGACTGCTCCTAAGGCCAGTCGACTGATGGGCTTCAACGGGAATTAAATACGCATTTAATTCGCCAGTTGTCACCCCAACGGTAGTATATTAGTGGACTGCTCCATGGCCAGTCGACTGCTCCACTCGACTGATTTTTCTGTGCTTGTCTGTGTGTGCTCCGGATCAATCCCAGTCGACTGCTAGCCGGGCCAGTCGACTGCCATAGCTGAAAACTTCCCTTTTCAGCTTCTCTTCACTCCTTAGCCTTGATGCAAGCCTTCAAACGTCTTCCACAAGCCTCGTGCTCTTTCTTGCACTAGCTTGAGACATTTCCCTCAACTTCATCGTGCTAAGACCTCCTTGCCAAGAGGCCGCGCCTCCGGGACTTCACCAATTGTCAAGAGGCCGCACCTCCGGGACTTCACCAATTGCCAAGAGGCCGCACCTCCGGGACTTCATCCATTGCCAGGTCTCCACTCCTGGGCTTTCCTGTGGACTCAAACCACACATGTTAGATAACAACACATTGCCTAACTTAACTGATTTAGCCAAACATTAAAATCCAATCACTTGGGACACGATTGCACCAACACATTGTTCCTAGGGGACGAGTTCGCCTACTGGAAAAGTAGGATGGAATGTCACCTGAAGACACAGGTGGAGATGTGGATCATTATACAGACGGGATTCATAATCCCGATTGATAGTGATGGACTTCCACTATCTTACGATCGCTGGAATGCTTCAACATGGAAGAAGATAGAAGCAGACACGAAGGCGACCCAGACTCTTCAGTGTAGTCTAACCAAGGAGGAGTTGAACCACGTCGGCCTGTTTATCAGTGCGAAGGACTTGTGGACGAAGCTAATCGAGCTCCATGAAGGAACTTCCGATACGAAGGTAAGAAAACGCAACCTTCTATTCAATAAATTGTATAATATTTGTATGCTAGTTAGGGAGACTGCGAGTGACCTACATGCAACAATACAAGATCTACTCAACGGTCTACACGCGATCGGATAAACGGTGGAGAATCACGACGTTATCAGGTATGCTTTGAATGTGTTCTTGAGGAATACCTTGTAGGCATCCATGGTAGATGCTTACAAAGTTTTCAAGGACCTTTCTAAGGTTAGGCTTGATGAAATATTTTCCGAATTTGAATTACATGAACAATTTAATACGGAAGTGTAGGAAAAATGTATAACTCTTCTTGTAGGTACCGATCAAGACAAGAAAGCGAAGAAGAAAGTCCATGAAGATTCAGAGTCTTCGGAATCTGAGGCAAACGACGAAGTGACCTTGGAGTTAATGAACCTCATCCAAAAATGTTTTGGAAGAAGTGCGGAGTTAGACGGTTGGAGGTCAAGAAGGTTGTCAACAAGACGAAACTAACGTCTACCGGCAAATCAGAGATGAGGTGCTATGGGTGTAGTCGGAAAGGACACTTCATAGTCGACTACTTGGATCAAAGGAAGGATCGGAGGACCAGGAAGAAGGCCCTCAAGGTGACTTGGGATGAGTCATCTTCCAAAGAGTCGGACGAGGAACCAACAATGACCAGCTTCCTCGCTCTTCCGGCTCGGGACGAACCTAATCTGAGCGACAACGACTATGACAGCGACGAAAGCCACGGATCTGTATCCGATTTAGAAGGTTCGACCCCCGCTGTCAGTAATGAACGCTTATTTTCAATAATCAATAGTTTATCAAAGAAGTTAGCCAGATCCAACGCCTTAGTTGAATCACTCTAAGAGGAGTTAGTACTCCTCAAGAATGAAGTCAACACTGAGCCACCAACTCAGGTCAACTCAGTTGAGGATTCGATTCGAGTCCAACTCGAGGAAGAAAATTCTCAACTACGGACCCAAGTCAGTGAACTCAAACGATCGCTTGAATGATTCACCTCTGGATCCAAGTATTTGGATATGATACTTGGATCATAGAAGGCTGGATACAATCGATCAGGCATTGGGTTCACGATTAAACATAAGTCATTCATATCACTGACACATCGAACTCAAATACGAAACCGATCTAGAGTCCAAGCATGGGTTCCTATGTCCAAACTGATTAATCCAGTTGGATTGAACCAGTTTTGGGTCCCTAAGGATCAAATTTACTTGATCCGACCCAATAAGGGTCACGATCCAGGGGGATCTAAAACAAATTATTTAATCACATATTTAACTTAGTCTTTATTTTTCTACAATAGAAAATTTAGGTTAGATAAGGACTAACTATTTGATTAATACTTGTCAACCTAGTACCAGGGTGGGGCGAGATGATAGTACGTTATGGAGGTTTGATTCAAGTGGTTAAGAAGGGTAAGGAGTACCTTACTTGGTTCACTTAGCCAGATTGAACTAGCCGAAGCTACCTCGTCACATCCTAGACTAGTTAGACCAAGATTTATCAAGAAATTGATTAAGGTCATAATTTCTTAAATTAGTTTTGTCTTAGAATGTGGTCGTTACTCTGATAACCAAGAAGGCCTCTATGCCTCGCTACTGCCTAGAAACTAATTTTTAAAATATGGATTTAATTGATTAATAGTTAAACCTGAATCTAACTAAAGGTTAATCAAATATAGCTACCTCAAATAATAAACAAAGATAAAATTGAAAAAAATCATCTCACAATACCCATTCAAAAATCATCTCACAATACCCATAGAATCAACTGGTTGATCACATAAACACGGGTGAGATGAATTAGATAATAATTTTTCTTAATCAACCCAACTAATCCAATTAATTTTACGTAATTAATATAACTTAATAATCTTACTTAATAATTTTAAAACAATTTTAAACTTAATTAAATAAATTTTAAATCGAATTAAATAATTTTTAACGTTAATCACATATTTTCAAAACCTAATTTCAAACTAATTACATATTTTCAAAACCTAATTTCAAAATAATATGTTCAAAACCTAATTAAATAATTTTTAAACCTTAATTAAATATTTTTAAACTAATTACATATTTTCAAAACTTAATTAAATATATTTTTAATTAATTTTCAAAACCTTAAATATATTTTTAAAATAATTTTTAAAACCTTAAATATGTTTTTTCTTTAATGAAATCTTTAAACAACCCTAAATTAGAAACCTAACTGATTAAACACTAAGTTCAATTATTAAAACATAAAGTTTAAGTTAATCAATTAAAATCCAAAAATTAATTGGAAACTTAGCGGACTCAAGTCGACTTGACAAGTAGTCAAGTCGACCTGAGCCAACCCTAAAACGACACAAATTTTTCCCGTGAAATGTCGTTCTCTGACTCAAGTCGACCTAACTCAAGTGTCAGTCGACTCGCACTGCTTACTCAAGTCGACCTAAGTTACACTTGAGTCGAGCCTGGTGTGCGTTTATAAATAGTATTGGCATCCCCAAACAATAAATGT